>NW_027107116.1:232886-245669 GCF_000696795.3 Halyomorpha halys | reverse complement strand
TAGTAGGTAAGTTTTTAGTATTATTTTCTTTTCTTATCTTTCTTTCTTCTATTCTTATCTATCTTATTCTTTCTTACCCACGTTATTAGTTATATTTACCACATATTATTATTGCCATGGTTTCTATTTACTTCTTTTTCCTTACTCAACCTTATATTTTGTTTCTTTATTCTAGTATTACACTTACATATTTCACCATTTACTTATATTTCCTGTTATTTATTATTATTATTTTATTTTTTCTTCTTTCCATAACTTTAGTTATTTAATTATAATTACATTAATATATTCACATTTCTTCGTTTCTTTGTATTATATAATTTTAAAATTTTATTTCCTTCATTAAGATATTCTCCTTACATATTTAATTATATGTTTGATTTTTCCACTACGTTCATCAATTTATTTTTAATAATTTTCATTCTGTTTGTATTTTATCTTTTTATTTTTTTGGATTCATTGGTTGTTACCTTGCTGTTTGTTCTAACCCCTGATGAAGGCTAGAAACTCTGGCCGAAACGTCGGCACTATTAAATAAGTTCTCTCAACTTGTTTGTGTTTTTTACTGACCCCCCAACCATCTTCTTATCATATATATTATCAACGGTAAACTATCTTCTCATCGTTAGAAATTATGTCTTAATTACATTGATCCATAATTAGAGTTACAATAGTTTATTAAGTAGTTATAATTATCAATCAACATTAGTTAAATTTAATAGATGGTTTTTTTGCCAAACAACAGTAAATATAGATTGATTTTGATTTTTTTCAATTACAAAAATGTATAATGATTATATATATATATGTGTATGTATGTAATCATTATACATTTTTGTAATTGAAAAACTCAAAATCAATCTATATTTACAGTTGTTTGGCAAAAAAACCATCTATTAAATTTAACTATTGTTGATTGATAATATATATATTTAATCTGGTAGACTAATACTTCTGTAGATATCACTGTTGGACAAAAACTAAATACAACCTCACATATGGGATACATAAGTAAGCACCATTGTATTCATTTAAAAAATTAAAATTACACATTTTATTGTGTCTAATCATATAATTTAATATAAGTTAATTAAAAAAATAGAAAAACAGTGCCTCATTAAGCAGTGACAATTATCAATTACAATTGATAATTCTTTTTCTCCAACAGTGGTAAAAATAAAGTAATAGCCTTATTATATGAATTTACTCCACATACATTTTGATTCACTTATTTACAATGTTTACATCATTTATATTAATTAAAATAACGGCAAACTCATATACATAAATTAAAAAAACTGTTTAAAGATAAAGTATAAAATCAAATGAGTACAATAGAATACTTTTCATAACGTTCAATTATGTCGAATTTGGGTTTGGAAAAAAGTATGAACTATGAACGATAGATGAAGCAGCAAAAAACTACATAAGTTCAAGGATTAATTTACTTTCTAAAAATATATACGAAGAAAACACATATCCTTATTTCATTAAAAAAAGGTAATTTAATAACTACTGAGGATTTTATATCACAAACCATACGAAAAGAAACACATTATTAATTTTAAATAACAAAATATCCTTATTAGAGAGGAACCATGTAAATGACTTCTTAAAAATTTAAATCATTCATTAGAGATATATTGTTATCATTTTCAAACAAACCTTTAACTTTATAGTGAGAAAATGATATTTATGTTATAATAAGGCAGGGAAATGGAGAACAGTAGAGCGTTAGCTTAGCAAGCAAGGCGCTGTGCTATTAGCTTCAAGAATCCAGGTTTAAGTCCGGCTGTGACAGATAATTATTTATTCTGTTCTTGTCAGTGAGTCAATCCTGTGAGTTTGGGAGCTCTGCGGGGTCTGACGAGCCTTTATAAGGTGGTTACCGTTGAGTAAAATTATATTTATTATTTCATAATAATTTGGCGAAAATCAGGCGGTTGAGCGTGATTTTGAACAAATCACATCCCTGTATAACATTTGTTCAAGGAACAATACTTCTACTATTCTAAACAACACTGAAACCCTAACTCTTCATGGGTTGTAGCAGTATAGAATTTTATTTATTTTTTATTGCCAAAAAAGGCCACAATTTTTTATAAAATAATGATGTTAGCAACTTTCTGACTCCAAATCCAAAACGAATAAAGAAATATAAATTGTAAAAATCATACATAATTACTAGTAACCCAGTTATATAATTTTCTAATCTGACTAATTTATTAGTTGATCATAGCTAACGGAAAGATGGGCTGGTAATACTTCACCACAATTTTATTGTTGTTTTCACAAAGAATGGTTTATGAGGCCAAACCATTCTCAGGCACAATATCCTGTTAAGTACATTCAAGCTATCCTGTTATGTTTAATCAAACTATCAGATTATATTTACGCCAAAACTTCGTAAAAAACTAATAGAATATTGGTGACGTAGTACCATTCCACTTCGACTAAATTTAAAAATATGACTTATTTCTGTAACGAATCCAAAGTTCAAAAGACAAACTTTTAGTTATATGAAAAATGCAGTAGGATGAAATGTAAAGGGATATGCAAGTTAACAAAAAAAAAAAAAGTAATAATAATATCATAAATTTAACAGATTATTGATAATTAAAGTAGATTAAAAATGGTCTGTTTTTACTCATTACTTTACTTGTCATTTGAGTAAATACTTAATGATTCGAAAATACAAAATTTTTATTGGTTTGAAGTACAATATGAAGGTTCATTCAAGTAATAAGCTAGATAGAGATGATATTTTTTAATGGTATTTAATAATCAACTATTCCCATTCTATTTGTTTATCGATAAGATAAATGTTAAAAACATAACGTAATGGTAACATATGAAATCAATACTTACGGTTTTTGACGATGGTCAAAGACGTCGTGATGTGAGCTTTGACATTAGGCCAAACTGCAGGGTGGGCCATTGACTTCAAGCTTTCCATTTCTCCACTGCTTCGTACACCGTCTAAAAAGAAGATAAACATATATTTTAAAATAATTATAGTTTTTTCCTAAGCATTATTAATAAATAAAAACACAAAGTTGTTTCTTAATAAGTTTAAGTTCTTTCGGAACTTTCGTAAAGGCATTTCTGAGTCAATTTCAGCAAGCAAAGAAAGGAAACCAATCCTATTTTTTTAATGTACCTCAGAGATAGAAGATAATAGGTGAAGTAAAAAAGAATGAAGTATTTATTTTAATTTATTCATTTATTCAGTAAGCTCACAAATGTGGATCAATCAGACGGTAACATCCATCGGTCAGTACCAAAATAATATAAAAAAATAATAAACATACTAACTGATCCGGAGATGAATTGACTATATACTATATACAGATTGAATGAACATAATAGAAAGTTTGATATCGATTAATCATAATTTATCTTGTCTACAAATACTAAAACAAAAGTTTTAAAAATATATGCAAAGTATTCATCATGTCTTTGTTAATAATTGTCCCATTTTTTATTGTTTTGTAGGGAATCTATACTCACATTCAAATAACAGCTTCAAAACCGTTTTGATTACATTAATTTTTTTTATTTGAGGTAAAACTCTATAGTACACAAAAGACATAATAAACAACACTAGATATGAATATACTGAATGCTAAACAGAAATAACAGATTGACTACTAGTTATAAATAACGGTTACGTTTTGGAAAAATCAAAACAAATCGACAATTACCTACCGAAATATTGTTTTGAGATCCCCAAGTCCATGTCTTGTCTAAATTATCAGTGTGTGCTCATATGGAAACTGAAATTACACGTTTGTAGCTGGTATACCCCAGGAATCTTTTTGGTTCTAATTAAAATAGTTTAATAGGAACTAAATGCCTAGTGTCCAAAAAAAATATTATTTCAAATAAATCGGCGAGAATTGTTCAATAATTTTAGGAATAATCAAAGTGAAAATTAGCGTTCTTTGAAAAATTCTCTATTACGGTCGCCTCTTCTATTGCAAAACATTCTGAATACAACCTTAACTCTTTTCAGGCGCAACACTGTCTACATTTAGGAGAAGACTATAGGAAAATAAGTGTCTAATCTTGAATATGAACCAGGACGAAGAATTAACCACTGAAACTGGTGATGAGAAAATGAAGACGAAAAATCTTGCATATGAACGCAGACTTCAGTTTGAAAATTAGGTTTTACGAGTAAATATGCAGAATTAAAACAACTTCAAAACATTAAAATCACAATACAAGTCAGTTGCGTTTCTCTCACGTTTTCAGCTAGATTTTTTTTTTTTTTTTTTTACTGTTTAAACGAATTGTAACCCCATTTTTATTAGATAAAAACGTTTTTGATATTTTTAAATCTCTTTTTAAGGCAAACAAGATAAAAAAATAAATACAATTTATAATGAAAAAATTATATTTGATAATGAAAATGTAGTAGCTCTGTGAATTCACTTGGTACGTAGTACTCTACAAAATTTCAAAAAATAATATATTCATATTTATACTGTAAAACTGGACATTTCCACTGTCACTGCGAATCTCGTATCCTAACTATTTCTTTTTTAAATCTTACGAATTTAAATAATGAATGGGAAGATCCATTTTTATTTTGAATTTTTTAAGACTCAAACTTCAAATAGAGCTTATAATCTTGGAAGATTCAATTTAATATTTTTACGTGTAATGCACATCACTTCTTTAACTATAATGCATTTAATCACAAAGATTGGCCGTATCACCTTCATATAGTTATTTCAAATATGCTTGCTAAGATTTCAATTATAAATCCTCGGTCTTAAATCTGCTACGTATGGCGTAAGGTAATAAGCAACACACCAAACTAATGGGATACTAGCAAAACCGCTGTTAATACTTGGAATAATTTTATATTACGTTTCTTATAACAAAAAAGCAATATTTTTTCAAAAAAGTATCAAATATTCCTGATAGCAAAAGGGCCCGGTGGAAAAAAAGTCCACTTCAGTGTTGGGAAATTACATGAAAACTATGCTAAGTTATTAGTCGAAATTGATTAATTTGCTGAGTATAGTTTGAGAGTAAATTTTATCAGAAGTTAATGATCTATTTCTATGCTCATTGTATAAATATATATATAGAAATCAGCTCTTAAGCTTAAAGTACTATAATAGTATAAGACAGTAGGAACAACCATACAACATCCATGTTGTTATTTCAGTTTTTAAAATAATCAACGTTTCATTATCGTTATTCTTAACAGTATCTAATATTAAATAATTGTATGAAATATTTTCCTCAGAAGAGACTTTAACGGTTCAAAAATGAAATGTATGATCTTGACATAAAAAATAATCAAAATATTTGACTGGATATTAACAATCGATGAATATCTATTTCGTAAAAAATAAAAAGGATACAGAATTAATAAAAATCATGACTTAGGAATTGACGGCAGTAGATAATAAGGTTGATGAAGTAGTAGGAAAATAAGGAAAACCTAGATTAACCTTCTTACGAAGTGGAGAGGTATTGAAATAAATATATTTTGATTAGATCTGAATTAAATAAAATATGAGAATTTTTTTTTGGTTTTTCCCTGAAATTTTTCTTGGATATTGATCTCAAAAGCTCAATTTTACCTGACATTAAATATTGGTTTGGAGCTTGTTTATTTCCTTCTGATAATATTTATTTTTTATTTATTTATTTAATGTGATTTACAACTGTACAAATAATAAATACAATAAGTAAATATGTTGTATAGTATTCATATTTTAATATTTTTAGAATAAAGAATGTTGAGTATAAAACAAGATATTTTTTTTTATGTCTAAGTAAAGGAGTATAATTTCTGGTCTACCAAAAGTAAGAAATTGTTCGCCTTGGTTCTCTAAAACTCTATTTTGTAAGGATCTATCGTTATTTTTTCATATAAAAAAATAGTATTACCGGTATCAAGAAGTCACTGACCAAACAGTTATATACTATATAATACATCTAGCCAATATGTAACTGGATTAGCCAATCTATAACTGAGTCGTTGAAGGATTATGTGTCGTATAAATTTAGTATAATGTTATAGAAAATAGTAAGAGAAACTAACGGGAAAAAAAAGAATATTTATGATCAGCATTATTATTTAATTAAAAATCTATGTTTAAATAAATATAAAATAGTAGCTAGTGTATTTTATTAACAATCATAACCATTCATGATATATATATTGTCAAAATAACCAAAAAAAAATTCTTTATTTTATCAAGGAGTGATTTAAAATATTATACTTTCGTCTCACAAAAAAACAAAAAAAAAACAAATTCAGTTTTACTAATTACTAAGGAGTTATATTCAGTGAAAGACTATTTACATACCACAGTAACTAACTGTTCTATACTGACTCTCCCAAACAAATCCCTAACGGGAAAATAATCATCATAAATATAATATAGAATATAAAAAAGGTTTATTTCAGACTTGGGTCAATCGCGTATTTCAATCAAAATTTATAATTGGTTTTCCTCACAATAAGTCACAAATATATCTGAATTATTTTCATTTATATTATATCGTAATTGGTGATATCGTTTTTAATGAACAAATGGTAAGATTTCAATTAAAAATCCTTGGTCTTAAATCTGCTACGTACGGCGGAAGATAATAAGCAACACCTCAAAGTAATAAGATACTAGAAAAACCGTTGTTAATGTTAATAGTTGGATTAATATAATATTATGATTCTTATAACTAAAAAGCTCGATTTTGTCAACAAAATATCAAATATTCCTGATAGTAAAAGAGACCGGTGGAAAAAAAAGTCCACCGCAATGTTAGTTAATTAAATGAAAAATATGCTAATTTATTGGTTAAAATTGATTATTCTGCTATGGTTATATTAGTTTGGTAGGTAACAGGAGGCGATTGTTTTAAAATAAGAAACGCATAATGAAAATCATTGGTATTAAATATCTCACAGCTACTATTTTTAATAGTCCAGTCCACCTATTGAACCTTTATTCCAAAATACAATATTATATTGTGTATTTGTGTATCTTATACATTATATAAGATACACAAAATAACCGGATAAATTATCAAGGCAGAACCGTTATAGATAGGGAACGTGCTGGAAACGTCACAGCAAACCTATGACCAACAAAAATTTTTATCACATGGGGTTTGTCACAAGAAACCCTACAAAGTAAGGCGAAATGTTGATAATTAATTAAAGCTTCTTTCTGCTATTTTGTGTCCCCTCCCCACCTGGTTCACCCTATAGTCAATACGGTCAACCAATAATCTTAAAATTTTAGTATTTCTAATGAATTCAATAATGGATCACTGTTTAATGAAGGAAACCCCATTATTTTTTTTGAGCCAAGTGCATAAATTACAAATGAACAGAGAAGGGATTACGGATTTAAACCAATTTTTATAGTGATAGAAAGATGTTGGAAAAGTCTCGGTGTTAGTTCTTATAGGCCATAGGGACCGATAAAAAAAATACATATAAGATTTTTAAAATTAATATTTTCTTTCCCATAACGTTTTACTTTTATATTTCTAAATTAAATACATAATGAGCCTCCAGTCACATGCGTTTTCGGAAAAGTACTTTTAATAACATTTCATCAAGGCGAAACTCTTGTATTTTTCTTTTTTCAGTAAGAATAGAATAAATATAAATATATAATAATTAACATATATCTTACCTGTCAATCTAAACTACTAAGTAATTATGGGAAGAATATCGAATATTCAAAAATTAATTTTATGGAGTTTGCTATTCTGTGATACTAAAGCCACGTATAGACATATTTTATACGTGAATATGAATAAAAATAAAATAAAATAATAATATTTCAGTTTTACTAATTACTTAGGGGTTATATTCAGTGAAACACTATTTTCTTACCCGAGTAACTAACTGTTCTATATTGACTATCCCAAACAAATCCCTAACGGGAAAATAATCATCATAAATATAGAATATAAAAATTGATTATTTCAGACTTGAGTCAATCGCGTATTTCAATCAAAAGTTATTAAAAAATTGGAAACCATAACCAAATGTGATAAAACTTTTAACTGGTTTTCCTCATAATAAGTTGCTTCAAGTAAAGTAGGTAAACAATTTTTTAAGTACAAAACAAGTTAATATTAGTTGTCAGTATTCCGAGAAGCACTTAAATAGCTGCATATGCTAATGACAAACTATTTTTTTTAAAAAAAGTTGTTATTGTACTTTACTCAAAAACTTTATTGTACTTTCTTTAGTCTTTATTTCAAAACACCAATTTTGCTGTAAACAGCTAATTTTTTCCAGAACTATGAAAATCTGTCACTGTTTCAAGAAACCCCAACTGATTAAGAACTAATTTTTTTAGCATCAAAAGGGCATTAAGATATAAACAATTTCACTGATCGTACTCTACTAAATCTACTTAATTTCAGATAAAAACGAAGAAGAGGAAACATAGTTATGATTGCTGAAAGCCTTTTTGTAGCTTTCCAATTTAATAAAATAATATTTTATTGTTATCATCGGAAAGATAGGAAATATTTCCAATGGCACCAAAACATTTGAAATTGGTCGAATTATGCACGATCAAGTTGAGCTATGTAAATAGCTTAAATATGTAATTAAATTCCAATGATTCAAGTGGGAAAAAATTTCAATTTTTATTTGTTTTTACTACTCAGATTTGAGTTTTTCTGGAGTGATGAATCAGAATATAAAGTTTTTATTTTAAATTTTTTAAGCAATTTTTCTCATCGATTTTATAGCAATATTGTTGATTTTTATTTTTAGCTCATTGGTAAATCAAATTAATCAATGTATTTTACAACCTACGATTGTTCCTAAAATCCATTTATTATGTTAATTCTTCCATGATTTCTTATAAAAGTACAAGTAATTATTTATTCAACCTATTTATGAAATAAGTATTTATGCATTTTTGTATGACTTCATATCCTGAGTCAGCACCAGAATAAGAAGTCAGGTAAACAAAATAAGATGTTGCATGAGAATATATATAACTTTTAACAAATGGTACAATTAAAAAATGTCATAGTGAATAGCTAATGACTACCAATATAACAAAACATTGAACTGCGCCGATGTATAATTTAGTCCGAAACGTAAAGAAAAATTTAAACAAATGGTACCAAGAAGGAAAAAAATTCTTCAGGATATGAGTAATATTTTATTACTTATTATTATTTAAAAACACAAAATTTATCTGGACGATATAAAATAGTATGGTACATACGTAGTATTGGCGATAAGGTATGTATTATCATGGGCTAAAAACTTTAGACACCGATCATAAATGAAAAGGATCCGTTGTGGGTTAGTTCTCTTTACTAGGAGCAGAGAGTGAAGGTCAGCAATTTTACTGTAACTACAGTTTTAAAATATAATATCATAGATTACAACCTAGAAGAACTGAACAAATGGTTGACAACAAATATTAAGTTCCAATCATTTTTAAATTATTAAACTCATCTATCTATGTTCTTCCAACTACTGCAGATATGAGTGATGCTAAAAAAAAATCAAATATTCATAAAAAAAAAAAAAAAGTTGGCCTTACGTGCCTTTCAAGGGTTTGACAGGGAAGTAGGTGAAAAGTAGAAGCCAATCACTGGCTGCCTTCTATTTCAGTTTAGATTAGAATTTCAGACATTCCAATTGATCTAAAAAAAACCTTCCTTTCGTGGGCATGGCCTTTTAGACTTCACTTTTGCTTTGAAGGAGAGTAGGGTTATGCTATCTTCCAGGAAAAATCTTTTAAAAAAAAAGGAAATTATAGTTTTTCTCTGCAATTTGGTACGAAAGTAACCTGCCTTCGTAAACATTCGGGATTCCTTTTATGGCTTTTAAACATTTGAACCACCAACGTAACCTTGGCTTCCTTATCTGCGAGAGTATCACATAAATTTGGGTTCAGTTCTATTCAATTTATTTTTAGAAATGAGAGAGGGAATTCTTCAGAAATATGCTTAATTGTGAAAATGAAATGGCAATATTAGGCACGTTGGAGGTGGCAGTTTTCTGATAAGGTGAGATTGTGTGATGACAGATTGGCCTAATCTCAAGCGGGTTAGAGCTATTATAAAATAAGTAATTAGAACTATATTTTATTTTGCAAAGTGCTATTTATAGCATCAAGCTACATGAAAGTTAGGGAACTTAGAATCACCCATATACCCATACACACATTAATAATGTTTTAGGAAATATGCTAAGAACATACACACTAACTAATAAGTTCAAAGCCTGAAAATCAGTATGGTATTAGAGAAGTAATTATGTATTTTAGTTTGTTAGTTTGATAGAGGATATAAAATCTAAAAGTTTAGAAAAAGTTGGATGAATTCTAGGTCAAATTATAATCATTGCAAAAAAAAAAAAGGAAATGAAAAAATGCCAAAGACAATACCATAATGTACTGATAATGCAAAATTGTGTCCAGATATATTACATTAACTGGGATATCAATTTAAAAATAACTAGCAATCATCTTAGATTGATATAAGAATCATGATATTTGTCAAACTAAATGTTTTAATATCTCTTTCTTCATTGCAAAGTTGTCACATTATCCCATAAAATTTCGTTCTTTTCGTCCTCCTATTTTGTACAATTTTTAAGCCACGACTCATCTTCTTTTAGGCAGAACCTGGATAGTTCCATTTTATGATATTCATGAAGTGAAGTGTGTCACATCTAAACGAAAAACATGTCCTCTGTTCAAGATGTTGCTGGTTACTCAAGCTTCTTTCAACAACTTTTCTAGTCAGTTCCAAATGCTTTTATAAATTACTGAGTCCATACAGCAATACTGAAAGGACACATATTTCTAGAGCAATAGACGATTTGAATTAGAGGCTCACGAAATTTATTTTAGTATATTAGTGTCAAAAATATATTAGTGACAAGGTTTCAAGAGAACCAAGAGGTATATGTATTTTTTTTTATTTTAGTTATACTTGGATATAATAAGAAATGTGTTAGTTATTCTCATTCTTTATCCAAGAAAGATGATATATTATATTTCGTCCACAAGACGGATCGAGGACATTCAATATAAGATTTCTAGGAAAAGTCTGATTCCTTCCCCATAATCTATTTTCCGTTATGTAATATCGACTTGATATATTTTGTTCGACTTGAGTTGTATGGTCTATTTATTTACTAACTGAAAACAAGTCTGAATACAAAACCGCTCGCGGGGAAAAAACGAGGAACAGACATTAACACCTAATTATAAAAATTGAAATTATACTATAGAGCAGCTTTGAGCATTTGAGCTTATGGCACAGAATGCCTTAAGTCAGCGATATAAAAGTAAAGTTCAGTTCTAAGATAGACCTCTAATGGCGATATTGGGTAGATGTGGATTGTTACAAAATTAATAAAAAATAGGTTATAATATATTTGATGAATCATATTTTTTTTAAAAAATTGGTGTAGTTATAGGAATAAGCAAAGTTGCTAAACTGGACTGGTATTAGATATTCTTTCCTGCAGGTTTGGTGGTTAAAAACACCCTAATTGATAGGCCCCATGTCACTGTTACGGCTAAGCAAAAATCTAATCAAAATTTCACAAATTGTATAAAAGAGTAAATATGTATACTGTAGCTGAATATATAAACGTGTAAATACTTATACACATACAGGTTGTCCTAAAATACATATTTACCCCTTTGATATTTAATATTTACGGGATTTCGAATTTATTTACCAACATTTGAAGTTCAAACGATATGGTAGGTAACTAACCATTTTAACATTTATAAATGTAAATTGAAAATAAAAATCAAACTAATATTTTATTCAGACGAAGGTCAAAAAAATTACAAAATAGCAGGAAAACAATTAGTAACTAGAAATCGAACTTTCGTCCCATTTTAAGAAATGTCACTTTAACTTTCAACTTCAAAATGGAGACAAAGGTTGTTACTAATAAACCAAATTATTCTGCTATTTCGGTGCCTTTCTTGACCGCCACCCGGACCATCATCACCACAAACGATCAACTAACAATATTCTAAATACTTTATTCAATCAAAGGTATAATATTTATTCATTTAGCATATTTAACCGACATGTGTTAATCCAGGGATTCTTAAACATTTTATAAATAAACCATTTGTTTAATTTTAAACTCAACTTATTTTAGAATATAACTAAAAAGGTTATAAAATACATGGTATTGAGTCGTTACTTATGAAATATCAGTTTTCACAGGAATTTTTTAGTAAAACAACTTTATGACATGTTAACTTTTTTATACATTTTTCCCAACGTTATATCAGCTGTTAAATTTCAGGACCAAAAAATTGAGGATTATATTATATTAAGTCCGAAAATGCGTTTTTGACCTGAGAATAATTTTAACTTTAAGGAAGTTGACAAAATTCCTTGAAGAGATTAAAATCTGTAGGATATGTTTGGCTAATAAGGTTTAAGGAGAAACACGTTTACTGTCGTGAAATACCTACTTTTGGAAATAAAGAAGCTATTTCTTAGCTATTAATACTAAGCTATTTCTTATGTTAAGGAGGTTAATCAAATATTAGAATAACGTAGGTTAAAATTTAAAAACAAGTAGGTATATTATTTTAGATTTTTAGGATTCTGATCGGTCGGAATTTGGGGCAATCGTGATTTAGATATTATAATTTTGGAATACACACCAGAAGTACTCATTAAACATTTTTCTTTTAGCCCTGCCAGAAAATGAATATAAATGAATAAAGGTGGTTTCTCTGTAGAACTTCGGGAAGGAAGGAATTTACCAGGGACGTA
>NW_027107116.1:222127-232836 GCF_000696795.3 Halyomorpha halys | reverse complement strand
ATATATATAAAACAATAATATACCCTCAGGCCATTGCAAAAAATAATAACCGATAAGAATTCCACGTTAGAAGCCTAAAATATAGTTTAGAAAACTTTATTGAAAATGTGCTGTACAACGGCATTGCCTCGTACACAGATAGCTATGACTAGCATAGAAATTGTTTATTTTTAAGCTTACTATGGATATATATGTATAGTCATAATATATAAAATTTAAATTACATGTATGTAATACATGAGTTTTTTTTTAAATTTCCTTTCTTTATTATCAAAAGTTATAAAAAATTACACATTCATAACAGTTAAGTAATTATATTTATCATTAAGTACATCTTAGGACCAGGTATTTACAAGGGCTCTGTTCATAATATGAATAAAGAGACTAATTCAACAAGACGAGCTGCTCACAATCAACACGCTCCAAATCTTGATGTTTATCTCCCTGGGCCCGGAGACTGGCTGGGTGAAGATATGATCCTATTACCAAGTCCAACTTTGGAGGGGGCTTCAAGTTGTGATGAGGAGGGGACTTAAAAACCAACTGCCGTTCCCTCCAGAGACCTGGAAAATTATGGTCGTCCAATTTCAGGACAAATTTCAACCCTGCGAATTTTAGAACAACTAAGATAAATAGGAAACCGTGTAAGATGTCAATGCTTTTCTACATAATTGGTGTGTTACAATTAACGAATATGTTTTTGTTTTTTTAATCAGTTCAATATTGGTTATAAACAATAAATATAAACTATAAATCTTTTCCCAGTTATTGTCAACAATGCCAATAATTGGAAATACAATTTCCCTTTTCTTTACAATGCATATTCAATCATTTTTTTGAATATTGAATTAAATTCCAGTTATTGACTGGGAAAACGTATTACTTATTGACACTGCCTAAAAAATCAAAATTTACTTTTTTAAAAAAAAGTTTTGACAAGCTCTTAGCTTTTACCTGAATTTATAGCAATAATATTCATGTTTAAATTCGTCACAATAAAACTACTGTATATAGACTGGTTTCATAAAAATATGGCCCTATTTGAGTAATATAGTAGATTTCGTGTTTGTAAAACTTACTAACACAATATGATAATATAATAATACTCTGGAATCACATAAGGTATAACGAAGAAGTAATATAAGAAACAGTTATGCTGTTATATGATGTTTGTTGATAATCATTACATAAAGTTAAAAAATAAAACGCAAACATAATAGATTTTCCACAACAGGATTCTAAGCATTCTCATAATTTTCAGAGAATAAAATATTTATCTGTTTTCAAAAAAATGTTGGTTTTTTCGAAGTTTGATGATGACATAATTTTCTTGGACTTCAGTATTATTTTAGCTTTATTTTATTGCTTACTATTAAACTAGTTTTACCACCGATTCGATAGACTTGATCCTCGATGCTCCCACATCATCATAAATTCCGCTAAATTTATTACCCAGTTTTTCGTTTCTGTTCATCTGA
This sequence comes from Halyomorpha halys, assembly GCF_000696795.3. Classification (NCBI taxonomy): domain Eukaryota; kingdom Metazoa; phylum Arthropoda; class Insecta; order Hemiptera; family Pentatomidae; genus Halyomorpha; species Halyomorpha halys. The sequence continues at coordinate 231,358 of NW_027107116.1, read as the reverse complement.
GAGTACTGTTCAGCCCTCTAACATCAAGTTGTCATTTTCTCTGTGAATATTCAAAACAAAAATCAAATCATCATGATGTTAACACATCTTTCTGCTTTCTTGTTCCAATACAAAAGCTGTTTTCTTTTTCTGAGCTGTGTTTATTACCGTTAATACATGTTCTATCTTTTTTCGGCGAAGTTCATTATTTAGCTTCATTTCTTAATGATCATCTTTAGCCAAAAAGGATTTCTTTTGTTTTCTGTTTTAATAAAGTTTCGCGCATTTTTTAAAACTTATTTTCATGTTGTTGTTTTTTTTTAAAGCTACTTATTTTTTTTGTTTTTGTGATCTTAATAAAACTCTCTCCTTTTTCTTATCTTGGTTCTTTTATTTTTTTTTTAATTTAATTTGTGGCCAAACTTATTTCTCAGTTGGCTGTTGTGTGTAAAATAATTTGTCAACTACCAATCTCTGTGCCATCTTAGACAATAGAGATATAATCTGATATAATAAACTAAACTATTATTTACGTTACAGTAGCTAGAACATCAGTTGAAAATTAGTGGTTAATTCTTTTTTCAATTATTGATGACTAAATTCTCCAGTTATTGACACCTCCTGTCAAATACTGGAACCAATAGTTATTAGAACTGGTGCACTAACCTTGTTTATAAATAAATAAATCTTTAACTGTCAAAGAGCAATAATCCTACACTGGCGCGTATCGGCTCAAATCAAGTCTAGGTAATGACTAGTTAGTTTATTAATTAAATTAGCAAATATATTTAAATATAGTAACTAGGACCATTATGGTACTATACATTTTAAAAAATATTTCTGATTTAAACAGGAAATAATTTCAACCAAAACTATGGTGATAAGTCAAAGTTGAGTGATGCGGTTTCATATCTGCATTCTCTATAAACTATTAGGTAAAGTAATTACGCAGCTCTAAACTGTACTATGTATAAGTAATTTTTTGACAGAATAGAGACATCTTAACTGTGGTAGTGAGAACAGTGGTGTAAGTCACATATAAAACGAGTTTTCATTAGGGATAGTTATAGTAAGAACAATAACAAATTTTCTAACTTTCAAGGTTATAAAGCCTCAAATTGACCAATAGATAATTTTTTTTTTTTGAGAGGAACAAATAACATTTTGTATTTTACTCGTAATTAATAACTGGAGTTCAGTATTAGTGAATGAGTGATCAGGATCAATAACCATGAAAGGTTTGATAAAAAAAGAGAAATGTGAAAAGTAAGAAAAAAATCTTCATGTCAATAAAAAAAAAAATCTGTACCAAAGAATCTGTGTGGACAAACGGTTGTGCAAGAAGGTGATTTGGTCATAATCACGCTCGACCGCCAATCGTCAAGTCAATACATGAATTAAATCTTTCTGGGATCATCAGAATACAACCTTCGTGGTATGGTCACCTTCGGTTACAGACGAGTCATTATTTTATTCTGATTGCTAAAAACGATTAACTGAAAATTAAAAAATAAAACACAAGAAAACTCATTTATGTCCTAGCCAACAAAAAAAAAAAAAAAAAAAAACTGTTTTCGCTTCAACTGACAGGTTAATCCCCTTCATCAACCTCTTGCCCATGTCTATTTTAGAGATCTACTGACAGCTCATAAAACCGTTGACGATCCCAACCACTTACAGACAATGGAGAGGATATGGATGAGGTTGATGAATGGAAAACTAATTAGCAACTTATGATTTCAAATATCACAAAATTGTAATTTTTATTTCATGAAATAAAATTTAAAAAAAATGTTAATTGCGGTACTTTATCCTTAATAATCAGATATATCAATAAACAAGAATAGTGCATCTTAAAAATACCAAACTTATTCCTTTGAAACATAGTAAATTTATAACTCTTGGTAGGAAAAGTGGTGTATCACAATATTGCCATAAAACAATCTCTTTAACAAAACAAGTTAAAATCTTATAAAGTTGCTTAAAATAACTACATTGTCAATGATAAATTTCAGATTTGTTTACAGATGTTCTAATTAAAAAACATTTATCAAAATGACTTTGTAGTGTCCTACACCACTATTCTTTTCACTATATATAAAATAAACTGTTAAGGTTAAGAATTTTTTTTTTATGTTTTATACATGTAAATGTATAGATATATATATTTACATGGATAAAACATAAAAAAAAAATTCCTAAGCTTAACAGTTTATTTTATATTAGCCACAAGTGCTCCAAGGTTTGAAGATAGAATCCTTGCCATTTATAATTGCACACGAAAATAAAAAAATTGAATTATTAATTATTTAATTAAGGAAAAAACTATTGAAAAGAAGCAATCATAAGAGCCTTTTCCTCAGTAAGTGCATACAAAAATAACTGTAATTAATAAATTTTTCTAATCACAAGAAAAGCGCCTTTAGGTTTTTGAAAATAAAGTATTAGGTAAAATATTCGGACCGAAAAAAGATGAATTAACAGGAGAACTTAAAAAGTTGTCATCATTAGATTTTGGTCAACTTAGATATTTATGAGAATTTAAAATAACCTTAAATATATGTATGTGAGCGGTCATTAAGCAACATAAACATAATAGAAAAAAAATAGTTTTTTGCATACGAAAAAGTTCTTTTTTGAAGATATTTGTTTAATGGCGCCAAACTCCATGTGTCATCAACGCCATTCATATTTTATTTAATTTGATTATATTTTTTCTTCCATTCAATGTTATATCTTTGCCAGTAAATGTTGTGATTTTAAAAACTGAAACACTAATTCTATTGTTTTATCATCGTCTCCATGGGTTTTTTGAGATATTTTTATATGTTTAGTCCTAAGCTATCAAAGTGTGTTGTGAAATATGGGCATCGTTGGAAAATATGGCTTATTGTTAGATTGCTGTTGCAATACTGGCAGCTCGGAGGCGTTTCTTTTGAAATAAGATAGGAGTGGGTGAGCCTCGTGTGACCTATTCTCAGCCTGGTCAGTACAACCTCCTCTTTAGGGCATTAGGAACTGGAGGTAACCCAGGGCTTGACGCCCTTTTAAATAATTTGTAGTTTATTCATTAGGCTTTCATACCAAAAAGACTGCCATTAGACTTACTTTCCAAGAGGCCTGCTCATTTCTTTTTGAAAATGTTATTAATAAACCTGGATAGCAGTCGAGCCGGAATTTAAAAATCTCGCAAAACAAATAAAAATAAATTTAGCTTCATTGAGGATTTGGCAATATTGTATAAAATAACTTCTACTTAATTCTGCATTCAAGTATCTTTTTTAATGTTTACTACTATTTAATTTTTTTTTTAACTTAAAAGCTTTTAATATTTTCCTATACTGATAAGTTAAGTGTAAAAAAGAAATGAGTCAATTGAAATAAACGATTAGCAAGTACTTTATTACAAATATAAATTTTTGTAGTTATTGAATCATTTAAAATAACCCACTATTTGTACAAGTATTATAAAGGTATAGGTGAGGGAAGGAGATGTACCAAATGTGGCAAGCCACAATGTGGGGAACCTTTGGTTGAGGCACGCATAACATAAGGATTAGAAACCCCTGTTCTATGGTGCATCCTTCAGAGCATCCGTTCGGTCATTAATTGGGAAAATAGTTTATATTTTAAAGGTGTAAGATGGAATAATATGAATATATATATTTTAACAGCAAACGATTGTTACCAACAAGTATTATTTTTCTGCCCATTAAAAACTTTTAATTATTGCAAGTTTAAAAGGCTGATTGTCCAAAGCACATGCCCAATATTTATTGTATCAGTTATAGATTTATATAAGCGTGCCAAATAGAGCAACAACCCTTGCCAGTAACAATTGGAGCCAAGTATGTACCCAATAATATCACCTTTGCGGGTTATTTATTGTAAACACTGATCAAGTCTAAATCATTTTGTATAAAAATTCAAATCACTCAATTAAAATTATTATATTTTTGAAATTCAAAACAGTTGAACTCATTTTACTAATTTACTATTCAGTGCTGTGTTGCCTTCAAATCCTCCATTTATCAAAAACCTAGGGGCTGTTCTTCTTAGAGTGTAAGATACCACTTTTCGTATCTGTAAAGCAGAATAGGAAGGAAAATAAGTATCATTCTGTTTTGTAAATATTTTGGACAGAAGGCTCCAGCTAAGTGATGCCGAAATCGAAAAATAAAAATAATTTCCCGCCCTTAACCTAGCTTTTATTTCCTCATCAACTTTTCTTCTTGCCGTAGAACCTTGTTAGATTATTCAATTCTAATAACTTTTTTTAAATAAATTATTATAAATGGTGACTTATAAAATATAAAAAGAAAAGATAATAAACTTCAATTTATAATAGCAAGATATAGGATGTATAAAATATAAAACTATAATTAAAAAAATAATCAAAAATTTTAAAGATAAAAAAATAACTCCAAATTAATACATATTTAACTGGATTTAGTGAATGACAACAATTTCTTCCTTATTACAATATAATAATTTATTTCATATTATACAGCAACGTTTCGGGAGATTTCCCCCATCTTCAGGCTGCTAAAAAATAAATTCAACAAAACCATAACCATGTGCTTGTAACAACATTACTATATCATTTACACTCAAAGACTATTTATAAATTATTTACCTGATAACAAAAAAACTTATATTCAACATATAATTCTCTCCTATTAGTCTTATCTGCTAATATATTATAATATTATTGTCATTAATGAGTAAAAAACTTTCCAACAGTCCTACATTGCAGGAGAACAATTACCTTTCTTTTTGTTATCAGCAGCCTGAAGATGGGGGAAATCTCCCGAAACGTTGCTGTATAATATGAAATAAATTATTATATTGTAATAAGGAAGAAATTGTTGTCATTCACTAAATCCAGTTAATACTTAAGAATCTTCCAGTCAAAGGATTATTAAATACATATTTATTTTTAATTTTACTCAAAATATTTATTTAGTGATTTGGATAACAGAAAGATATTTCTCATCATAACCATCATTTCCAACTTTCCATTTCATGTGACATGACAATTAAAGAAAAAAATATATTTTTATAATTTATTTACATTCTAAACATCTAACAGAATAATGATTTTTAACACAAACTGAATAATGTACATATTTGGTGAGTTAGTCCCTTTCTATATTAATAAATAAGTAAATAAAAAAAATGCTTTCAGAAATAAATAAACAATAACAAAGGACAAGAAATAAATGAAGAATCATAATAAATAAACAAATGACAATAATAAATAAATAAAGAACCATCATTTTATTAAAAATACAAATAATAAAACATTATTAATGAAGCATAGGTTGTTGATTTATATCCATTCACAACTTATGCTTCTTCATTCATATTTATGAGAACATAAAACATTCATTGAGGTACGGTCAATGAAAAACTAAAATAATATAAAAAAGTTTTATAATACTATCACTTTAATAGTGGTAAGTACATAAAATAAGTTTGATATGTTCATCACTGGTCGCATCCTCTCATGAAACATAAATAATATTGATGACCAGATTTTGAGCATAATTTGTCATTGTTAGTCAACTTAAAACACTTCATCCTTTTCTACGTTGAAAAATATTAGAACCGAATAATAATTAAAAGCAAAAATTAACCTTAAAACTTTATTGGCTTAGGAGTATAATGCATATTGCTTACGCATGTTTCAGTTTTATGACTGATCTAAACGATTTTGATGATATTTTTTTTTAAAATGGCGAAGCTAATCCTTGAAATTTGGGCAATTTTAATGCTTAATTGGCTCCCAGTATATAAAATCTAATAAATACGAATAGGTGGAGTACATCATGGTGTAACTACGTACTTTAGTGCATAGCAAGTAACACAATTGTAAATAAAGTGATAATAACCAAGAAGTAAGAAATATTTTCTACAAGTGATGTAATAAAAATAAGAATTATAAGTAGGATAAGAATAAGAAATTAAATAATATTTATATAATAAGTAATATAGTTATATACTTTATGGTGCCTTTTACCATAGATTTAGACAAAAAATAAACTTCATAGCAATATAAGTTACAGAACCTTATTTTATCAGTTAAAAGGAAACCATTTAAATTTAAAATAACTGAAGATATATTTGTACCCATAATTAACAACTAAAAACCAGTTGCGTTTGTGTTAGGTAGTAGCACAGTACCTCAATATGGTGGTTGCATGTAAGTAACCATGTAAATATGTCAGGGATTTGGTTGTTGAGTGGTCGATCTATATAATCGATACAACTTCATACCTAAAGTTAGGTTCATTAAACTAAATTCATTAGAAAAAGTTAAGAAAAATGTTTAAAAGGAAATATATCAAGAAATAGCCAAATTCACCTTTTAAGTAATAATATTTATCAACTGCATTTATTCCACTATTTTGTATTTTAGGGGATTAACCACCTTAGTCTTAAAAATGCGGATTATTATTACCCAGATTCTTATTATATTTAATTATATTTGCTCAGCTATTGTTTGCTGCAAATAGTTTCCTGTGTTTTTGACAAAAACGAAGTGTTAAAAAAAAATATCGTTCCCTTCATCTATCTTCGAATCTCGGTATCATGATTAAAAAGAAGTGAATATAATATAATAAGTCAATCAGGTCACCTACAACGCCTTTATTACATATAATACATCAAAGCCATTACTTCACATTTAAGCTATAAGGAATATAAACATTATTTCATGCCTTAATTGTTTTATGAGGTGAACACCACCTATTCAGCAAATGATTGTCATTATCATTTTCAGAGAATAATTTACATTCTAGGATCAATAAATGATTTTCTAATAAACCAATTGAAACATGGAGGAATCTTAAGAATGCCTCTTAGAAGCCAAAATGTCAACTTGCGTACAGTTTTGAAGTATTATAAATAATAAATGTCGATAACCTGATTGGCTTATGTTTTATTTCGTAAAAATTATGTTTTGCTTAATAAATCTTGTGTTTTGTAGTTTTTCTCAGTCATAACAACCGTCATAGGGACACGACTCCCAATTATATTCCGATTACGGATTGATAAGTATGCTGTGTGAGATAGCAACCTAATGTATTTAGGCAGCATAGATAAATAAAGTATTTCTCTCTCTCTTTAAATATGAAGAAAACAAAAAAATTCATACTCAATGAATGATTTTTTTCGATTCATGTGTTAAAAGCTGAATCTACAAGTCATGATTTTGCGAAAAATATGTACGCTATGGAATAATTTTTTTTTTCAAGTTTCAAAAAGAAAAATAGAGATCAGCCAAAAATACTAAATCAAATTTTATGGCCTTAGTTCTTGTAGAACAATTTAATTATTTAAAAATAACTTCAAAAGGACGAAATTAATCGAAAAAAAATATATGTAAAGAATAAAACAACTAAAAAATCATAATTCGTTAAGCTGTTTGGTTGTAAGAATATTGCATTCGTTATCACGAATTTAATTTGTAAGTTTTTTTTTAAATATTATAAATCATAATTAGTAAAGTAGATAATTTTACTCACATATTGGAAAATGTTGGATAGTCGTTCTTTGAAGGGTGTACTCAATGATCTCTTGAGCAGGAGAAATGATGTACATTTCTAGTCACCATGTTGAAACCACCACCCCGCCCCTTCCAGCTCTGGTTTAAACTAAACAAAAAAAATATTTATTAGATTGTATAAATTTAATTGTCTATGATTGATAGGTTAAACTATTAGTCAATTAATACGATAAAATAAATTAGATTAATACTGTTTAAAAGAAACAATTGCGCGCCAATTGGGCCACCCATAGCTCAGTGATGAAGACAAAATCTTACCAATTTGATGTTTATTGGCGGTGCCGGTTCGAATCCGGCTTGGGACGTTAACTTTTTTCATTGAGTGGCGGTCCCACAAAATGAAGAACTTTGACCCCCAACCACGGTTAGACAGTATAGGACTCCGGTGGGAGTCTTGGCCGAAAAAAAAAATATATATATAATAATTGAAATGAGGCATGAATTAATGCCTAAAAAAACATTAAATGAGAGCTTTAGAACTCCGTGCTTACTCAACTGCATATTCATTGTATTTAATCGCTTTTTCAAAATAAACAACATATATTTTAAATTTTAAAACGCCAATGAATTATGATAAAATGTTTTATCACATTAATAATACTTCTTTTTTTTTACAATAATGAAAATTTTTTTTAATCAAGTAAATTTAGAAAAATAAATCTAATGTTGTGACCGTTCTGCGGAAAAAACTTTGGTCATTATAGCGTTACTTATAATTTTAGTACGATAAAAAGAAAAATTAAAAATTGACTAAATAACGTTAGTGTTGAACCATCTTGACAGGACAAACGGTCCTGATCTGTTTGATTCAGTAAAACATTTTCTTTTGTGTAAGGAATGTCTTGTCTCAAGACAGGATTTGAATCGAGTAGTTTGTTGTTTCTGCATTATAGTGTAGGATATCATGGTTATCAAAATTACTTTCATGAAAAAAAAGTAAAAGACTTTTTCTAATAATTATAGTAAAAAAAAAAATACTGTCGAGTCACATTAAATCTCCAAAGGCCTGAACCCTTATGCCTAAGATTTTCATAATGTTTCGTGTGTTGGTAATACCATCTACATAATAATTTCAAACCACAACGGATGATGGGTAAGGGATTCAGTAATATGTAAGAAAGTACTGTTTCTAGAACAATAAAAAAAGGTAATTTTTATCAGGATCACTCTCAACTGTAAGATGTTCCCCCAATTAACGGTGCCCACAAGTGGCACGGTGTCATACCACCGAGCCACCCCACTCTTACACACACAAATATAAAAAGTACAGCGCCATACCTCTGTGCCAAACCGCACCCGAACACCATCTTTACGTGAGGAGTATTTTTGTACATCGAATTTCAAAACTGAGGAAATATAATATATTTTAGATCATATTAATACTTGTAAATTTACAATCGAATGGAAATATACTAAAGAGGTCTTTTATTGCTCATTTAAAAGCATATTGCATGAGGTTCAGTTTGATATGCAAGTTCTTAAATGATAATTTATTTTATCTTTTTTTATAATATTTAGAATTTTATTAATCTCAAAAAACAGCATCTTAGATCTTATACAAAAAAGAAGATTATTCGGGTTTATATAGGTTAGGTTCATTTCAAATTTTCAGATGAAGAAAAGAAACAATCACGAGTAGATAAAATCTAAATGTTAAGTCAGTGCTAATGGAAAGTGAACTA
>NW_027107116.1:218397-220523 GCF_000696795.3 Halyomorpha halys | reverse complement strand
TTAATATTCACTCAAAAAAATGTTAATTCATGACAATTTTACAGACTATACCATCCAACAATAGCTTAAATTCCTACTTCCATTCCTTCCTCCACTGAAAACCATACAAACCCATATGTATAAGTTCAAATATACTTAAATTCCTCCAGTCTTGGTATACGTGATAAACTTTCAGAATATAATATAGATGACGAAAATTTAATTTTAATAGAAAAAACTACTATTTTCAGGAAATATGCTATTTTTATTATTTATTTCAGAATACAAAATTGCGATGTATAAATAAAACTAGCGTTCCAATTCGTAAAAATATACTTTAAAAAAGTGAAAAGCGTTTCGATGTAAGGTTGGAAATCTGATACGGCTTAACAAGAATGAATTTAAAGTTTAACTGTAACTGCATGTAAAATATTTTTTTTTTTTTTACAGCTGAGGTTTTCTATCAAATGTCAAAATAAAAAATATCCGAAGTCAATACAAAGAGATAAATATGAATTTGATCAATTAGGAAAAATTGCAGGGATTTTGCACAATTGCTATTATATTTATTTTTTTATAAACTTGGAAAAGAGCAACTTTCAGTATTACAGGGAAATTTGTGAATGATTTTTTCTAATAATCAATGATTATATTAAGAATCAAAAATTTGGAATCAGTTGTCAAATACAGCTACAAACTTGGTACATAGAGTACAAACACCAAAACAAAAAAAAAAAAAAAAAAACCAATTAGTTTGGGTACATTGACAAATTCGCAAGTCAAGTGAAACGAAGTAGTTAACAGAGATGGATAAAACTAATAACTCAAAATATTTTTTAAATAATTATTTCAGATAAAAAATACTTTTAGTTACTTATGCAAAAAAAGTTTTTAAGTTACACCAAAGTATTCTGAAATTATTTTTCTCTATTTCTAAAATATCACTCAGCATTATGTAACAAAATTATTAAAAATACAAATTGGAAAATACTATTTTGGATTTTACTCACTGATGCATTAGTAGCGAAAAAAACAAAAAAAAAAAAACATAATTTTTATATAAATATCTTGTAGTTTGTCACCAAAAATTAAAGTTACAAAAACTGAAATTTATTAAAATTAAAACAATAAAAGAACCATCAATTGTCTAATAAGCAATCAAATAACTTCACCGTTCCAGATGCAACAAGATCACACAAAGATGATATTTTCCAGCTATTTAGCTCATAATATGAATTTATTTGAGTGCACTAAAAGCCTTAAACGCAAAAAAGAAACATCTAATATGTTGGATATGGATTGGGAAACTTTGGATAAAATATGACTCCGATTTTATAAAATGTGAAAGTTAGTAAACTAACGTTGTTACTTCTTTTTTTCAAAATCAATTATTAACCGCTTTCGTTAAATAGATATGAAAAACGTCAACAATAATGCTCAAAAGCAGATAAAAAAATATTTTAGACTTTTATATGCTATACATATGACATTTAAACATCTCACGTACAATAATGTTTGAACAAAGAGATTAGTGTAAGTAAAGGTTGAATGGGAGAGTTATCTCTGAACTGAGTTAATGAAAAAACATACTTGAATACTTCACACCATATTTAACTCAACACAAAAGTCATTATAAGTTTAAAGCCAATTAAGTCGATTATATTATCTATACCGAATTCCTCATGACAAATTTAAATTTTCCCACGTCAAGTACAACAAATCATAAATTTATTTTATCTATCACGAATCGAAATAAAAATTCATAAAAGATTTTCAATTATGATGTATAGTTAACTTTTTATGCGATTTCAAATAATATTTTTCATCAATGATGAAATTCAAAAATTAATTTACTCAATTATCCAAAGTTAATGTAAAATGAGTAAAAGGAGGGATGAGAATAGGCCAACGAGAATTTCAAAAATTCCGGTCTTGGTTTGCTATTAAAAGTATTAGTGTTCCTGTTTACCAAGGGGCATAGGTAGGAGGAGACGTCGCTTATTTTATTTAAAACTGGTAAAACTAAAAAAAAATTATTTTATGTTGAACATATTCCTTCCAAAGGTAGTAATATCGTATAGAGGGTTTACACAACTAGAGTCCATCTGCAAACTATCTCAAGGCTACGTAAAAGTAACTTTTTTTTT
>NW_027107116.1:214434-216777 GCF_000696795.3 Halyomorpha halys | reverse complement strand
CCCCAATAATCAAACCTCAAATTGATTATAATAACTCTCATATGTAAAGGGAAAAATAAAATGTTTTGAAAATTAAATTTTCATCATATAGAGGTCTTTTTAAGTAATATGTACTAGAATAGTGATAAAGTATCCAACGTAAAAAAAGGGTCACTTCACATAACTTGAAAGCTAAAATTGTTCCTCACTGTAAACTTTTTATCTAGGAATGTTTTCTTAATTAATATTATAATTAAATTCTTCATCTTCACTTTCACCACTAATTAATAAATCTTCATTCATTTTTTGAAAAAGTAACAAAACAAAACTTACACTAACACTATAATAAACTCTAAAAGATAACACAACTATTAACCTTATGCACTGTTAATTGATACATCATATAAAGGAAATATTATATTACAAGCGAACTGAGATTGAGATGTGTACATTGCCCCACTTCAAAATACCTTTTAAAAGCAGACAAGCCTATTATTAAACAGCTTACGTTAGATTAGTGAATAACTAGTCTAACATTTAATTATTGTTATTAATTGTTCACGCCTTGTCAATTTTTGCCACTTTTTAGATCACTCGGTACCACTATCTTAGGTTTCCTCTTCCCCCTTATTGAAATGTTTCGAAAGCGATTAAAATTGGTAGATGAAACACGAAATATTTCATTAATTTCATCTAGAAGTTTCAAAGCTGACACTGTTTCTGATTCTGTACGTTTTTCTTTTAAGGCGTGATTATTCATGTCGTTTTTTCTAGCAACATTATCATTCCATCTTCACAACTGAACAATAAATCGTCCAACATTTTTTTTTAAAAAATAACTAATTTAACAACTAATTAAATCAAATCTCACGTTAACAACACTAACACTATTATTAACCCCAAAACATAACACTATTAATAACTCTATAAGCTGTTAACATGTACTATGATATTACAAGTGAATTTAGACTTGTACTAAAAGTACAAGCAATTACGTGTATACTTCCGATATTAGTACAAGTGACCACTTGTAGAAATAGAATGACTTGTACTTTGAAATATTTAACTTGTAGTTTCGATTCTAAAAGTATTAGAGCTTTTACTTTCTTATCGGAAAACGAAATCGAAGAGTTTGGTTAACATTATCCAATGAGAACATTTTCACAGTTTCAGTGTTACTATGATTTAATCATTTTTGATAATTATGTCACTTTTGCCACCAATATTGAAATTGCGTACTGCACTATCTACAATCCTTCTGTTTTGTCTTAAAAGTTTTGATTATTTCATTGATCCGACATTAATGAAATTTTAAATTATTAATCAATTCAATACTTTCAATTCTATTTTTTTGTATTGAGATTTCGGAATTTCCCCACTTAAAAATACATCTATAAATCAGGTAAGACTTTTTTTTCTAAAGTTGATGTTAGATTAGTGAATTGCCTGCTATTTTATGGTTTTAGTATAATGTTATCAGGAAATGTGTGAAAGAACGGTGTTTTTCGTACTTGATACTTTAGTACATACTACTTTTAAAAAAACACCTCTATATGATGAAAATTAAATTCTTAAAACGTTTTTTGAACGCATTAACAGCTAAACGGTTTCACGCTCTACCAATACTATGAATACATAACCTTCTCTTATGCTTACTTGGGCCTTTTCAATAGTACAATAGACCTAGCTTTTTCCGGTACAAGTATTAGGCTTGTACTTTGTAACTTGTACACCTGTACTTACTTACTAATACTATTAGTTACATTATGAAACAGGGCCCTAGACATACGGAGTTGAGTTTTGGGCCTCCACTAAACCTTCGAATTCTTCTCGTATCCAATCATTGCAATCCAAAATCCTTCGTAAAATTCTTAATGCTTCTTACTTTGTCACAAATAAAATCATACTATCCCGAACCAGATATCATTCCTTCTATTAAAAACTCCCTAACCACCCAAACCCACTTGTTTCTAACCTTGCTTCATCTACTATTGCTGACAATCCTCCGAGGCGCCTAAGAAGAAGATGGCCACGATACCTGTTAATGTAGAACGTGATTAGAGTGTTACCAATGCTCTAAATAATACTAAATGCATTATAATGTACAGTTGTAAATAGGAAAAATAAAAAATATATTTGATACAAAACAAAAAATTCTATAGTATAAAATTTTCGGTTATACAAATAAAACTGTTTTTATTTGAGGAAAAATGATTTTTTTTATTTAGCAAGTTCGGTAAAATAAGTTCACCTCTGATTTCATTCACTTAATAAAGAATTGGAATTCTTTGATACCTAAAAAAAGAATCATGACCTTCAATATACTTACAAAGGGAGGCTGTGGACATGGGGAAGAACGAATTC
>NW_027107116.1:204947-213589 GCF_000696795.3 Halyomorpha halys | reverse complement strand
AGAACTTGCCTGGATTCATCATGGGCAGGAGATGGGTGAGAAGAGATGGAAATAACCAAGTCTATCGCATGGAGAAAATTCAAATTATTACAGAATCCTTTGTTCAGATCGAACATACACATGCTCTCAGGGCTATCGATTATGTTCGATTCCGTTCCTCGAGTTTCAAAGAAGATGGTGGTGCAGTGCAGTACCGCAACTGCCTGGAATTCGGACACACAATGAAATATTGCGGCCGTATTGTTGCATGTCCCTGGTGTGGGGGGGGGGGGGAGGAGCATCCGAACGAGCAATGTCCCAAGCAGGCAGCCCCTCCGCATTGCAAAAATTGTGATGTGGACCACTTCGCCTCGTTCAAAAACTGTAAGACTCGTATCAAGCCACGCGATGCTGCGAGGGAAAAAAGACAAGCGACTGCACCTGTCCCAGCCGGGACTCAATTACGACAGCCGCTTTTAACGACATACTTCGATCGTCAGCCCACGACCCAACCGCCTACACCTACACCTATACAACCGTCAACACAAACTTAGCCAACTTCGACACAGGAAACCTTTGTTCCCTCATCCCTCGTTGAGAAAATGTGCTAAAGAATGGACCATATGATGACGGTGGTGATGACTCTCCTCAACACAATGACCAAGATCATAGAGCAGCTCCATGACTGAGCACATCGTACTCAATCATATTATCCGATGTCTTTTATCAAAGTTGAAATACTTCTGTAGCAGCACAAACCATCAGTTGTTGCCCTGACAGCCGTAATTCTTGCTACATCACAGGAACACTTTAGAGGGTATAATATACACCGAGAGGCTTGCCACTCTAATAATACAGCAAGTGGACTCATATTATCAAGAACTAACATTCCGTCTAGGCGTATCGCTAACTCAATCGAACCGGCTGAGGGCACGCACATGGTCACTGTGGATGTGTACGACTTAAGAATCGCTATACATTCACATGTGTCTACAGGCGCTTTAGGACGTGTCTCCTGATGCTGCCTATGCGGATGACATCGGCATCTATACCTCCAGTGTTAATATTCCAACGGCGCTGTCTCATGCTCAAGAAGTGGCAAACACCATCGCTGCTGAACTCAAGCGCATTGGGATCAAGGTGAACCCCGCCAAGACAGACGCAATTGTGATGTCATGCTAAAAAGGTAAGAAACCACTTCTTACCCACTCCAAGATAGACGAGGTCGACCAACGGATCTCCACCTCTTTACTATACCTGGAAGTCACACTCGATAGCCATCTCACTTTCTCCAGCAATAATCGTGAGATGCTCAATTTATATATTTTTATATTTTTTTTTCGCCCTGGTATGACAAATACACGTTTTATTATAATAGTCATTCATACTTCCCCGTATTAGTTTGTAAATACCCAAAGTATATTTATAATTAAAGGCAATATAAGACCTATCCTAACTTAAAAAACAAAATGGGGTTCCATAGTACCATCTTATTTCCTACTAAATAATAGCTATTAAAAAGTATTTATTTATTTTCCATATGTACATACTTACTAGTGTACATATAATAGTTAAAACTCCAGATTAAAATTGATCATTTGTATTATAAAATAAATTACTGGATCATGTTTTGTCTGGGATTGTTCATTTCGATACTTTCAATATAGAGTTTCGTCGGTTAAGCTGTGCATACTAACTCCGAAAAAAACTTTTAAAAAATAAAAGGAATAATCTTTGTATTTAGAGATTTCCAATGAAGAATTCCAAATAATTTCCAAAGTCCTAAACTATTATAAACGTGCACTACCAAACGATGATTAAGACTAGATGGCTCATTAACGATACATTGCTATTAGAAAGTATTAAAATAGTATTGTTGATTTTTTCAGACTTACGAGATTTGATAGAGCTCTAGAAAAGGATTAGGTGCTAAGCTTCCACTATATAAATCTACCTAACCAATCATCACATTTTCGTAAAATCAATACATATAAAACAGAAAAAACACAGACACTTAATATAAATAATACAAGAGAGAAGTTGGTCCAGAGAATGTAAGGAAGCTGAGATCCATAACAGGGCAGTACTAAATAATGCAACTGGCTGGTCGATGCGCTAGCACCTGAACCCAACTTGCAGCCCGTCTGCCTCTAACGATTTTACAGGCCATTATTCAAGTTTTACCCTAATGAGAATAACATTTTTGAAATAAATTAAAACACAAAACAAGTTCATATTATAGAAAATTTACAAAATACTAGCTGAGGTTTTGAGAGTAAAACGGAAATTGTACGTAGAGTAAACTGTTTCGTTTAGTTATTATTATTTTTATATGAATATCGTACATTGCGAAAAGTAAATTTTTAATGAAAATAATAACTGTTCAACTATTCTTAGTAATAACATTTTTTTTTCAAGTTAAGATAGAAGAACATAAGTCAATGTTGCTCACTATTTTAATTTTTTTTTTTTGTTTCTATGACTGCATTTCCTAGAAATTGTTCATTTCTGCATTGGTTTCATAGAAAAACAATAAAAACTAAATATTATTATGCATTGTGGGTATATATTTATATACCAGAGAGAAATGCTTTATTTGACTATGCTGTCCGTATACATGAGATTGGTACAACACACAGTGTACCCATTAATCCATGACTGGACTACATATATTTACATGATACTAAAAAAGTTTTGTTTCTAATTTTTTAATCAAATAATTGTCTATACATTAAATAAAATATATTTAACTTTATTTTTTCCTATTCGGCAATTTTATTCTATTTATTAGACAATTTCACATCCCCTATTTCACTCTTTCATACCTCCCCTCTCCAGTGATCCGCAAAATAAGTTTGATCCGTTACAAAAATTAAATTTAATTGAAATTGAATTTATCAGTAGACTGGAATGTAAATATAAATTAAAGATACAGTTTACCAATGATGCGGCGAGAGGGATGCGCTGGAATCTTTCGAGTTCTGCTCTACCCCTCACACGTGGGGGATAGAGTGGGCTCAGGGATCCTCAAGTCGATTGTGTAAATATTGTATATTAGAGTGTAAATGTGGCTAGGGACTATATTATTCTATCATTATGTCACTTTATTTATTTATTTTTCATACAGATAGTTTGATTATGTTCATTTTGTTTATTCTTCTGTTTGTATATATTTTAAGAGTTTTTTTTTTTTTATTCATTTATTTACTTTATTTTATTTTAGTATGTATGAGATCATTCATCACTATTACCTATTGCCCACAACTGTGTAGCAGATTGTAATATCTATCAATAAACAAAAAAGTATTTAAAAAACAAAAAAGATACAGTAGTCACAGGAGTAGATCAGTTTAAAAAACAAAACAAATAAATAAGTTAAAAAAAAAACTAATATATAAATTTGAAAAAATAAAATATGAATTGAAATAATTGAAGAAATAAGTTAAAACAATAAATAAAGAGGTTTTTAAAAGGTTAAACAAAAACAAAAAACATAATAAATAATCTCAGAGCTAATTCCTATGCAGGTGATGGTGTATGAGGCTCCGGGAGTCCAAGATAACATTTTCTGCTATGATCACTATATATTCCCAATGGTAACACCTAGGTCTTCTAAGAAGCTCCTTGATTAATTTGGTATTGTTCAGCGAGATCCAAACCGAAGGCCTCTCACGGTGAACTCTCTCTGAAGGTTTCGAGGAACTTTTCTCTAAGGAAATTGGTGCATTTTTCATAAATTTTCCACTCCACAGACCTAATCGAGGTCATTATTTTCAAATATCACCGTTGGATCCAAGATCAGAGCCATGCCTTCTGTTTTAGAGAACGAAACAATATTTGCGTATCTCACGGATCCGTCGGTGTTAACACAATAAACCTAGTCGAAGCCGATTAAGTCATTTTTTCCAAAGAACTCCATCAACTCCTTTTTAATCCTGTGGTTGCATTGTGTTATATGGAGGGAGTTGTTATTACATATAATAATAAGAATTTAGTCTGTTGACTTAATATGTTGCTTGAGGACAACATGTAAGGGACCAGCTTTTTTTTTTTTTAATAGACGTATGAAGTGGAGTTGGTGACAGTTCCATAGCCATAACAAACAACTGTTTCTATAGCTCCGATATTACCGACAAATATGTTTAAGGTTTCTTATTAAATTATTCTATATTTTAGATATGTAATAATCTGTGTATGTCCTTATATCACAAATTATTCTAATTTTGGAATATCAATGTACTTTAAAAAACTTGCCATATTCCGAACACATCCGATATATTCACAATTTTTATATTTGTTATTAATAAGTTTTGCATGCACTTCCACTTGTACTAATGAGTCATTAGGAGAGGGAGGGTGACAATTCAATTGATTCAGAAATTGTGAAAGAAATGAAAACTAGAAAAGTGGAAGAAGATTTGGGGATCTTTTTTACTTTTGAAATTTAAAAGGAAAACATTTATTAGTTAAATAATAGTTTCCAAATACCAATTTAATTTTTAGGAATAAAAGTTAGGTTCAAGTGATAATATTTTGTTTAAAAAACTACCATTTTCAAAACTCGTTATAGGTAGTCAATTTGAACACCTATGATTTTTATTGAAATATTTCTTGATTTTCTTTAGATAATTAATTAAATATTCAATGAATTAAAATTTAAAATTAATAATAATCAATGATTTAATTGTTTAAGTATGATATTATTCGAAACCAAAAGATGGAATTTTTGGGGAGTTTGATAAAGGTTGATATCAGCGTTGCTATCCATAATAAAATTAATGTTTATTGACCTTTACATAGTGAAGACTATAGGTTCTATCGACAGTATTATTGAACTATCGCCAATCCTATTATGAAGAAAGATAATTTATCACTTGGATAAGCGAAAGTAATAGATGAAATTGGACAATATTAAAACTAGGCTCATGTTTACAATAATTCCTCATGTTTTTTCTAATTTCAATCCAAATCGAATGAACCGTTTTCAAATATAATTTTTTAAAGAAAATAATATTCCACATATAGGCAAGTAACAAAAAATCCCGAGAAGGATCCGGGTTCAGTATTTTGTAAGTACGATTTTTTGAAAGACGGTTATATATTCCAGGTGATTTGATCATGATCATGCTCAATCGCCAGGATTTTCATCAAGTAAGTGGCCACGTCCACTTTTTAAAGGCTGGGCCCCCCAAGAGGACTCTTGAAAGTTGCTAATGGTATTTGATAAAATTGATACTGGAATATTTTACACTAATCCCCAACTTTCCCCCAAAAATCCGCAGTTGTTATAAAACAAGGAGTTCCAAGGAAACTAATTTTGTAAGAAAATTAGAGGATGAAATTTGATTTCAAATTCAAATTCAAGAACCAGTTTAAATTCTCTTAAAATTATTTTATATTTCCTGCAGAAATATATTCTAAGATCACAAGTAAGGAAGCAATACATTAAAGTCATTTTTATATTAAATTACAATAGTAAAATAAAATTATATGGTTAGTACAACCGAAAATCCAGGTGAGTTTGAAACAAATTTATTCCTCACAAAGTGAAACAAACTTAGGTTTACGGCTGGAGGTAATCAATTGAATTGAGGTCATGAACTTATGGCCCAATGCTTCGGCCTAAGTGCTCGAGCCAACCTGATGTATAGGCTACTTTTACGATTTATCAATGTCTAAAAAATCATGTAATGTGTTTTATGAGGCACAGAATTCTAAATAATAAAGGCCCACTTTAATTAATCTTTTGTCAAAGGTGATCTCGGAAGAAGTATTTACGCTTAGTGATAATTATAAATATATTATTAATGTTATACTATTATAGATTGATATTAGTATAATCCTAAATAAAAGGTAAAGATAATTTTCTCGTGCTCATTCCAATGTGGCTTGTCTTAAAATTTCAATATAACTCAAGTTGATAAATTGATTGTATTGCACTTCCAATTAGTTAGTTGTTTCATATTCATTTTAGGCATTTTTAGGAGGAGTATGAAAAAAAAGAGAGCAATTTTATACTATAAATAAATAGATGGATTTAATGGTCATAAATATCGAATAATCTTTGTTATAAAAATATTTTAACTAATTATGCTCACAGTTTGTAGGAAGTACAATGTTACCTCAGATAAATATGTGACAGTGATCCTATGTGTATGTGAATTACAAATGCAAATAACATTAAAATATTCATCTGCACTGTTAGACAGGCGGTTGTTGAAGAATTGGGAGGTCATGATCTTATTGTTTGACCAGAAATTCATACCTAAATAGTAAATCGCTTAACCATATTGATTGAAAAAAATATTATATTAACCGATTCTGTTAACCACCCAAGCTGATTGGGATTGCGTTTCATAGAAAAATCTCCAGTTCTGCTCAGATTTTTAAGTTAGAGACATAATGGAAGCCGATATGTCCTTAAATCAGTGACAATTTTATAATATGAGGGGTTACACTAAGGTTTGCTTAAGTTTATAAATTCAATTTTTTTACATGTTCCAAGTATATCGGTTCTAGAATTATTGTAAACTTTTTCTATAATAAGAAGTATACTTCTGGTAAAAATATATTTCATTTAGATAAATAGAAATAAATTAATTTTATTCGTAATGTTATTACATGGGTGAATGTGTGAATGGAATAAATCAAATGAATACGTCTATTTTAGAGAGATAGATACGAAAATATCATAAAGGACATACTTTTTATTTTTAAATAAAATAATTATAATTGTGTTTCTCCTCCAATAATTCCAAGGACTTCTGAAAACGTTAGGTTAAATATCTTGAAAATTGTATATATCTGTTTCAAAATTTATATCAATCAATTTATGTAGTGCAATTAACAAATTTTTGTTCTATTTATTAAAGTGTATTTATTTATTTTTCCTATTGCATCAATACTAATAAAAATATTATTGAAAAATAAGATAAAAGGTAACGAAGAAATAACATTTCTGTCTTCATTGCTTAGATACATATTAATTAAAACAAAAAGGGCTTTCTGCACGTTTTTCCACCTTGTATATTATTGTATTTTAAAGTTATATCTATCATAGCCGGATTCGAACCCAAGCCCTTGTCCTTCAGTGCCTGACCACTGAGACATTCCACTCTATCTCCGACTGTTAGTCTTTGAGTAACAAGCGAGTTGCTCATTTCAATCTCCCTTTTCCCCTTTCCTCTTTTTCATTTTTTGGGCTCACAAACGTTTAACTTATATACATAAGTTATATACATATATATATAACTATAATATACATTTATAAATTATATATACATATATAAATATAAATATATAAGTTAAACGTTTCTGAGCTCAAAGAATGAAAAAGAGGAAAGGGGAAAAGGGAGATTGAAATGAGCAACACGCTTGTTACTCAAATATATATTATATGTATATTTCTCTGATAAATAAAAATGATTTTGAAACAATAGATAAATATGATCATGAAAATGATTTATATTATTTGTCAAAAGTTTTATTTTAAGGAAATTAATTCAATTCTAGTTACACAATTGGAAGATAAACTTAATACCAGGATACATTTAAAATAGATTTTACAAGCGAAAAGTTAACAAGTGAAATAAAATGTAAATAAATACTACAATGAGGAAAATTAAAATGAAAAATTTAATAATTTCATGAAAATTATATACAAAATACTCTTTTATCAATCAAAACCTATAAATGCTATAAATTGTGCAATAACTTTATATGAGAGCTGGGTATAAAAAAGGGATGGAAAAAAATTAAAGAAAAATCGTCACTCTCAGCCCGCATTGTTTTTGGCAAGCTCCCCAGACCACCGATTTTTCTCATAAAATGGCTCGGAACCACACATTTGTCATTCAGTGGTCTAAATTTAACTCATGATTGATAGTGACCTAACCATTAATTTTTTTTTTTAAAAAGCAATGGAATCAACCGCTATAAATAGACAGTTCATTGGCCTACAAATTAAAAACAAAAGGAAGAAAAAAATTGACAAATTCGACGTACGAGTATGAGAAGTAGCTCGTATCTAAAGAAATACGACATACATACGAATAAAATTTAATAAACCAAAATATTTTTCAGTTTATAGAGTGTGCCCTCTTAATGATGAATTATCATCAAATAGTTTATAGTAACATTCGGTTTACAGACATAGATCCGGCCTGAAACTAAAAATATGAAATCTGTTTTTTTTTTATCGGTTACGAGTATCATTTCTTAAACATAGATTTGACTTTCTCATCCAAACAAAAAGATTTGGTTACTTATAAACTTGATTTTATTAATTTATTTATGACATAGTTTTCCGATAATATATTAGAAAGGTATTTTTGAAATTTTAAAATCTTAATATTATATTTCACTAATTTAACCCATAGTTATACAGCTTTGGTTAAACCATTTGACATACAACAGAGAATGCGTTGTATACAACTAAGATTAATCAATCTCTGTACCCTTTTAAATTCATTAATAATAAAACATCAAATACTAACAGATGTCGTAAATATTTAATATTGTATATGTTTTTTTTTTTTGTTGGCTGAATAGAACTTTTAGATCTTAGGACGCCCGAACCAGTTTTCCGCGCCTGTCTGTCTTGGGTTAGTGCTTTCCAGTTTTTTGCTGCATACAGCTCTTTCGTCGCATGTTGATTTCTATTC
>NW_027107116.1:202041-204897 GCF_000696795.3 Halyomorpha halys | reverse complement strand
ATGAACGAACAAATATTATAAGTTGGAATAAAGTCAAACTTTAACCGAAGCAAACATTTTTAAATAAAATAATAAATGATAGTACATATTAAATTACCGAGCGCTACATGTTCAATGATATAGCAATTTTCAGCAAAAACAAAATTTTCAACCGAAAGAAGATTTAAGATAAATAATGCTACCAAAAATTACACAAATCTAGGAAAAATATTCTTATCACCAACATATTATTTTAATAATATTAATCTTTCAATTAATTATTATTATTATCAATTTTGTTTTTGTTTTTTTTAGTATGTATGAGATCATTCATCACTATTACCTATTACCCACAACTGTGTGGCAGATTGTAATATCTATCAATATATAAATCTATCAATAAAAATTATTATCAAATAGATAACTAATCCTTTAATTAAAAATTTAAAAAGTAGAGATGAACATTTAATAAAAAGTAATAAAACTGAAGTAAATAACTATACTCAATCCATTTGATGATTTATTTAACATAAGAAATTTTTATTAGATTAAGAAGAAAAAAGTGTCCCTAAATCTTTCTTTCAGCCTATGTTGAGAGCACCTAAGGACTTTACTTGACATACAGTAGACCGTTTTCATGCCTGAGCTCTCGAGAAAATTGATGTCTTGAATTAAGGTCAACCAGAAGTCAGTGATCTTTTGAAGTAATATCCCCTCCTTATTGACTAAAAAAAATATCGATTAAAATAAATTTCTACAGTTACGGTGATCCGAGGGGAACATATCACGAGACGCAATGTGAAATAGTAGAACATTGAACTAGAGATAAAATGAATTTAGAAATATCCTATTCGAATCAACTGCAGGTATTTAGATTGGTCTGAGCAGGCATGTCGTTTTATTTATTTTTATTAAATATCTTTTAATTTCAGAGTGTGACTAAAACATGTCAGAATGTTAAATCAATCAGAATTGTCGACGGATATATCTCCTTAGGACCTCACTTAACACGAAATGTACAAAAATAAAACTATATGACAATAACTTTTTTTTCATTTTTTAATTTTCACAAAAAACTTATTCTCATTCAATTTTATGTTTGTAAAATGTGGTTCTAAGGAGGGTTTTCTTCAATCATTGATCGTTAATAATTTTTTTAAAAATTTTCCACTAAAAAACGACTAAAAACACACTTTACTTTTTTTAAATTTTATAAACCTATTTATAATCATAGGCCTAGATTTGGCGGGAAACGTGTGAAAAGTGAGGGAAAGAGTAAGATCGGGATTGGATATGTCACATGTGGGTTGAGATGAGTCAGTTATGTCCGGGGCTCTGGCTCTATTCCGAGTCGTACCAACCTGGACAGAAATAGACTCTCTGGGTCGGCAAGCCATGAAACCACATAACTCCAATTTCGATTAAACTCATCGGATAGATGAAGTGCTTTTGTTTCGTTATATATCTTATTATAATAATTAATTATTAAATAATGTGAAAGGATTGCGAGCTAAAACGTGTCTATTACAGGGACAATCCAAGATCTAAAATTCTGACGATCGGAACGACGAAATAATAAGTAACCAAGAACATTACGATATTTTTAATATTAAGATTATTACCTTGTTTTTTTAAGAGGAATGTTGCGATTTTTAATTTTAATTCTTTCATTCTTTTTAAATAGAGGAACACTTCAACCTGTAAATAAAAAATAAATGAACAACCCAAACTGAATTACTATATGAAATAGGCTGATTTATTAAAAAACAAAATCATTAAATCTTGAACTCTATATTATATGAACTCTATATTATACTATTCTATTATTATACTCTTCTATATATTATTATACTCTTCAAAACCGTGAAATAAATTAATACTTCTTAAATAAAAGATAAAAACAATGATCGATAACCGATGTATCATATAAGACCTTACACAAATGTATGTATAATATTATTTATTAATTATTTATTTGTTTATCACCATACCCTGCCTATTAGACAATACGGGTGTTCGCAGCAGTGGGTACAAGTTATTGCTGCATATGACAAACAATACATAGCTGTGCACACGATAAATGCTACAAAATCTAATCTAGCTAAATAATCTTGCTCTTCTACTGAGGCCTTGCTGGTGTAGTTTATTCTCTCCTACCTAGGGAGAAGTGAGTAGAGCCCACAACCTCTTTCCACCCATACACGAAGGTCTTGTAGTGTATGCATGTGTAATAATAATATTGCAATATTGTGTTAATATGTCTAATAATAATATATTGTAAATGTATGTATAACAATAATATTAATGAAGGTTTAACGAACCCGAAGGTTCGAAGCCGATACAACTAATCGTCCTCTACATACATCCTTCCAGTGATGCCCCTCCAAACCCAATTCCACTAAATCAGTTTTAACGCAATCCTCCCATCTACTATTTGGTTTATCCCTCGGGTTAGATATTAACATTTTAGGTATCCGCTCGTTACTAAGCCCGACAACCTAATACGCCGCAATACTATAACTTGTTTTATGTTTACCCAGGGTAGTTCCCTTAGTTCAATGCTGTGTAGTCTTCTAAATTCTCCCGTTAATTCATCCTTTTTTCTGTCCGAATATGTTACATTATAATTTATTTTCGAAAATCTTAAGCCGTTGTTCATGCGTTAGTATAAGAGGCCACATCTAACATCCGTAAAGAACAGTGGGAAGAATAATAGTTTTGTAAATTCTGATTTTTAAATTTTTGGATAGAAGGTCTGATTTAAGCAGTCAAATAAATGTATACAAAAACAAAAAAAATGTGTATATTACTTGGAAGTATGGATAAAAAACATATATAATTTAATGATAAACTCTTTTATATAACAACATTAAAAAC
>NW_027107116.1:189994-201261 GCF_000696795.3 Halyomorpha halys | reverse complement strand
AGTCACATTAAAATTGGCTAGCTGAAATTGCCACTTTATATAATAAATTTTACAGGACTTAAATGACGAATTTTCAAATGATTTTCCTCTAAAGAACCTTCAATGTTGTCTGTTTAAAATAATTAATCATTTCCCAACGTTAAAAGTAATAAAATAGCTATATAGTATGAACTGTGAGAGAATTTGATAATAAACAAAAGAAGAAATAACATAATATTATTGGTTATTTAAGGTATTTAATGTGCGTTCTGTACCAATTTTTTTTTTCATTCGGAATGGTTTGCTTCTGGGTTCTATAAACAATTATTTTACCATAAAACATATAACAGAAAAGAAAACTCACAAGAAAAGTATTTTTATATTCTCCAATTAGGCATATTATATAATAGTATAATATTTTATTAAAAATTAATATATAACTTTATGATAAGATAATTTATAGTTAAGTGACATGTTACAACTACGAGGATTTTCCTTGAATTAGGATTTATCTTAATTTTACACAAAAAATATTGCACTGAACTTTGTTTTATTATGCTAGATACAATTGGTTATAATTTATACTTTACAAATTATGTCAATGCGCTTTGCGTTGAAAAAAATTGTTTTATAATTAGTTTCACCAAGCTCCAAGCATTTGGTTTGTGCCGATTTATTTTTATGCATGTATCATGTGAACTGTAGTATTAAAAAAAATCGTTGATCGTATATAGTATATTTTGTGCTGAATCTTATAATATAGAGTTGACGAATTAGTTTCAGCGCTTCCAAACTAACAACTATTCCCTAAATTAATATCTGGGTTGCTTAATCAAAGCCCTAATGTAGGAGTTTGTATAATCCTCCACTAATTCTATTCATAACGATTCCTTCACTATTAATGTTGAAATAATATTAAGTATGATTAATAACAATGAAGATTATTCCAATATTCTCAACCTACTTAATTAAAACATATTACATATCCAAGATACATAATCTAGCTGTTGAGGAAGGAGCTATAATAGTATTTTAATAAGTTAATGATAGTAAAATGTAAAAATTGTGAAGAATAGAATTTATAATTAAATTCTTTAACAAACAAAGGTTTATTTTATTTAATTTATTGAGGCATAATTTTTATAAATTAATGAGTAATACTAAATTAAGATTGCCCTTGATGATGGCCATCATTGGATCGGCCGAAACGTTGGAGATATAATATGTTTCAATAAAGAAGGTTAAAACTAATTAGATAATTTTTGTTATTTATACATATAAAAAGGAATAGTTAGACCCTTTGGGAGCGCGGGTAGCAATGGGGTAAGGCACATGGCTACTAACACCAAGGACCCGAGTTGGAATCCGGCTGGGCAGAAAATTGTTTTCTGTAACACTATAGCCGTGGGTCAACTCTTGTGGGTTCTTGGAGCCCTCCAGAGGTCTACCCAGCCAATTAAAATGGGTAAAAATCTAGAGGTCAAGCGTGACTGCGACCATATCGCCTCCTTGCACAACCGTTGGAAGTACAATCAGTACTTCCTTACAAAGTAGTGAACCCCTGAGCCTTTATGAGTTCTAGCTGTGCATATTTTTAATTTTCCCTTTAAAGTTTAAAACAACTGAAATCTCTGATTTTTCCATCAGAAAAAAAGTTATGAAGAAAATAAAGGTTTTTATTAAAGTTGTATACTTTTTATTTCACGGGTATTATATATCAATCAGTTTGTCATTATCAGAAAATTTTAATTTTAAAAATTCAAAATTTAAATGTAATGCCTAAAAAAGGATGAAGTATTGTATTGGTTTCAAACATAAAAAAACTTTTTAAACGTTTTATTTTATAAATCTGGATCTGATTTGTTTCATTAGATCCGGTGTGTGCCCCATGAGCCCTAAACTCATCCCGAGTTTTAGTGTAGATTTATTGAGTCATGTTGGAGTTAATTAAATTCATAGAGAAATCAAAGGCCAATCATTTAAGTTGAAAATTTTATACCAAAAAATTTTATTTCCGAAAATCATATTTAAGGGTTTCTTGAGGTTCTAAAAAAGAATATTAAGTTTGTTTCATTCCTAAAAAAAAATTCAAAGTTTTGATAGGTCAGTTGAAATGAATTGAATCAATACTAACAATTCAGTACTACTACTGAGGGATATTATTTAATAACTATTCATATTTTATGTAGTATATATATGAAAATATCAATAATAATCAAATCGCCTAAGACGAAAAATCATAATAAAGAAAAAATCACCTTAAACGGACCAATATTAACGATTATATAGAAAAGTTATCTGTTACTATATAAATGTCAATTGTGTTTAACTAAATTATAGAAATCTTTAAATCTAGCAATAGCGAAGCATTGGTCTGCTAGTTGGTATGATTTTGATTGGTATGATAAAAAAAATTGGTATGATTTCCTCTATCAAAGAGCCATATTATGTGGCAACAAACACTAAGTGTTCCAATGTTTAGATAGATGTGGAATGAGGCCGCTCACGCAAGAATATACGACTAAAGAATTTTGTATGACAGAATTAAATTGGTAAAACTTATCGTGAATAGGCAAACTATAGCTGGTGGATTTATAATATATAAATGAATAAAATAATGGTTTAGTTTATATAAACTTCAAGCACTAGTTTGTGGGAGGTGGAATACCTAGACCAGATGTTTCCAAACTCCAATCCTCAAGGAACCAAAGTTAGACTAAAAATATTTCGAGCCACTCTTGAGCAGCTAATAAAATATGAAAATATCTTCAATATTTCCCTTACAGCAGGTAAGTATAATGGAGAAAACAGTACAAAGTAAATTCTGGAATGCTACTAAGATTTTCTGTTTTATTTTATAACATCAAGAGAAAGTTCCCACTTTGGGAACTGCTATCTAACTACATGTTACTATAAGTAATTTGTTTTTTTTGTAATTATCTAATTCATCAAAATTTTAGTAAACAGAAAACATATAAATAAGGATATACTCAAACAAAATATCCATAGCCTTGAGAATCAATGTCAAGTAACATGACATAATCATGAACATTGTTGTATTTAAATCTTATGTTATAACAGGTATTATAGAAATACTGCAGAAATCAACGATTAATTTTCTTTTCTCTCTTATCGCGAATGTAAGATGAAATTTGCTATTCAATTTCACTAATTATTAAATATACTACGCTAACATATATAATTATATTTTTCATAGCAGTAATGCAAGTAATAAACCAATATATGATCAAAACATGGAAGTCGAAAAACATCAATATAATTTATGATAGAAAAATATTCAAAAAGTAAAGTAGTAATTTACAACGACAGACGATGCTGCCACAAAGTCTATTAGTGGAAAAAATCTATATCTTTTTTTTTCAGTGCAAGGAAAATAACAACATGCAATATCAACCTTATCAACACCATTCTAGGATTAAGTGCTATAAAAATATTAATCATATACGAGCAAAATAACTTTCGAACCTGCTTATCATTAAACAAACACTTGAGGTAGATCAGTTGCCACCCTCCACCCAGACGGCACAAAAAGTTGCAGTTTTTTTTTCGGCTAATTTCGATGCACGGGAAAATAAACTACTGTACCGGGAGCAAATCAGGACAGTTCATTTAGTAAATGTTATTAATAAAAGTACTGACATCAAACAAATTAAAAAAAGCTAACGAAGTATTTAGTAACCACCTCTACGAGTATATCGCACAACAGGCGAGATTTGCGTCATATGGGAACTTTTGTAAAGAGGAGAATTCCAGAATGGAAGGATATTTTAGGGTTAAAACCAGTCTCACCCGTTTAATTATCTGCCACAGCCAGATTCAAAACCAGGCCCCTCGAATTAGTGTCACAGAGCCTTGCCGCTGAGTTACCCGCTCTCAAAAAATAAATACAAAATATATATTGTATGAAGTATGCCTTCAACCACATTGTAAGACACACTTCACTTTTGGTTGGCTGGTTGGGTTTGAGTAGACTGTATAATTGAAAAATTAAACATGATTAAATGTAATAAAATTCTATTGTTTTATATTACAAGAGGTGTAGGGGGTGACCGAAAGAAAACATTATGATTAGATTGTTAGTAGAATTTTGTATGACTGGCTATGGAAATTGTAAATCCAACATTGAGGTGGTTGATGATGATGTGGATGTTAACTATTGCTAGATGGACTTACTCCATGGATCTTTCTTCCCTCCACATTCTTAGGCCTCTCTCCCCTCTGCTGCCGGGAACCACTCAATCAAATCTACTCACTCATGTAGATAATAATGATGAGTTAACAAAAGAAAAAGATGGACGCTTCTTTGACTGAGACAAGATGGCTATCTCTCATTAGTCTGGGTTACTTCTCTTGCCACCGAGAGCGCTGGATGAGGTGGGATTTGGCTATTGGCCACATGGGGCGCTACTAATCTTATACAAGGCAGCCTTTCGGCTCCTCGGAACATTATATATATATATATATGAGTTATGTACTATCTCTATTTAGTATTGATTAGAGTGATTATATCTCTGGATATTGAAATATGATCTTATCATCTTTTTTTTAAAAATTATAATTTAGCTGTATGTATATTAATCTGCAAGATAAGAAAGGTAGTTATGATGTCCATACTATAGGAAATTTAACATTTATTTTCTATTGCATTTACAATGGTCATTAGCAGGGTTCAATACAGTAATATGAAAACAAAGATTATTCAGTCCCAGGTCATGGTTATAGTTATATGGTAATAGTTGAAACTATTTTCGTTTGTTTTCTTTTTTGCAGCCTTGAAAGGGCTTGGTTTTCTAATTCACATACGGTCAAACATTAATATTAAATATGTTATTAATCTAAATGGTCAAATTATTATTAAGAACATGGGCTAAAATGACAATTAGTTTTTAATTATTGTATTTTCTTTTTAATTTCATTGAATTAGAAGCTGTTGAATGAGTTTTTATTGTATGTATACTGAAGAGTACGCTACGAAACCCTATAAAATAGCAAGGTTCACTTAAATCAATATAAAATACGATTAAGATGAAACACCAAATATGTATGACCTCCATAAGTATCATAGAAAAAAGGTAATTTATTAGTTTATTGATTATTGAATATTCCTATCTCAGCTGAAATTCCGCATATAATGGGCAAGCTATTGATTGGGCTAATTGTAAAAGATTACTACCAGATCACATTTCCAATAAACCCACCACACAACTGTTTTGCAAGGTTTTTTCAGTCACAAAATAGTTTCTGAATAGATTAACAATAATAATCGTAAGCTTTTATGTTTTTTAATGTCTAAAGCTCATATCGATTATTTGATTTAGTTGAAATTGGAGTTAAAAACGTTAATATGATGAAAATAACATTCCTACAAATTATTATTTATATTATAGTAATACAAAGGTTAGTTTGATATACCCCCTATGATCGGTTCTAACTAGACAATTTAACCAACAATCAGATGTATCCTTAGAATTAGCAAACAAACGAAAGAGATGCATACAGAAACTGAAAGGCAAGCGTGGAGGAGACTGGTTCAAGTGGCCAAAGATTCAATAGGTCTGTAAGCCAATAGAATAAAAAAAAAAAAAAAAAAAACTAGTAATAAATAATTTAATAATAAATATTTAGTATATGACAAGATTCATCAGAACAAGTTCACTAATATGGGAGCTTCAATAATATACTATTAATTTACTTTAATAATCGAACAAAAAATACAAACGTACAATGAATGATAGGAAAAATGAGATTTAATAAAGCAAAAGGTCAGTATTCAATCAGACCTTCGTCGACCTATTTTAATATTAAGAAGATCCTACACAAAAGGTCGCCAGATTCTTTATATGATTGTAAATAATAGAAAATATTCAACTATTCAGAGCTTTTAATCTTCCAATATGAGTAAAACTAGCACATAATTTAAGGAATGTTCTCATTTGAATACATTTAAAATAAATTGCTAACTTGAGCAAAAGTATTATATCGAAATTTCGTAGACTTGACTTTTCTCTTTTTTATTCGACGAAACTTCAAGTAAACAAATTGCAATAACAAATTAAAAATACGACTTTAAAAAATAATTAAAATAGGTCTACCGTCTTTTCTCCCTTCTACACAATGAAATAAGCAGATTGCATCCATTTATTTTACACTTATTGGCCATAATACATTTTAAGTATCTTTGAGAAATATCTGGTTTCACACAAAATTACCAGTATCACCAAACACATGGTTTCCGATAAATTAGAAAAAAATTAATTAAAGTGGAAATGAAATTTATTTTACTAAAGGACAATTTGATAATTTTTGAAGAAATCGTTCAACTATTGATCATTTGTTTTTCATTACGGTAAATCTTGCCGAAAAAATTGGAATACAACGGGGTAGTTCATCAGCTTTATATAGATTTCGAAAAGGCTTACGATTCTATTGACCGCCAGAAGGCGTACAATAGAGAACAGAGAATACCAAAGAAGTTAGTAAATCTCGTACGGAAGTGATGACCAAAACGTTTAATAAGGTACGAATCGCTAATCATTATTCTGAGAAATGCCAGGTCCGGTCGAGTTTAAAACAAGAATACCGAAAAGGGTTCAACTTTGGGTGGCAAAATACCGGTGTTTGGATTTGCTGATGATTTGGTATTATTGGGTGGAACAAGGAAACTATAGAACTAAATACAACCACGTTAATAAATTCCACTAAGGAACAAGGTCTTGAAATAAAAGGGATAAAACAAAATATATGGTTAGCAATCGCGAGGAATTTTGGTGATATAGATATAGAAGGAAATACGTTTGAACAGGTAGATAAGTTTAAGTATGTAGGTACTACGGTAACCAGAAAAAACGAAATTGATGAGTAGGTAGAAGGCGGGAAATGCTTGCTATTTTTCAATTTCGAAACTGATTAGCTCGCGCCTTCTATCGAAAAACTTAAAAATTAGAATTTACAAAACTATTATCCTTCCCACTGTTCTTTATGGATGTGAGACGGCTTATCACACTAAGGGATGAACAGCGTCTTAAGTTTTTCGAAAATAAAGTATTAAGCAAAATAGGAAATAGAAGTATTCATGAAAACTTCGATTAAAGAATAAATATTTTTTATCAGTCTTCCAAAATCACATTGAATCAATAGAAGGTTTTGCAGACCTTCGAGAAATCCTATCCAATATTCTGTGAAGAAATAATTAAACTAGAATGAACTCTGATGTAATTTTTTGTTGTCAAATATTAGCATTTTTGTAGCGGGTAATAGTTATATTTGTTCATTCTTTTATAATATTTCACCAAAATTACTTGTAAAAAACATCGTTTTCTCATTCCTATAGCTGAAATGCGAAAAATCCTCGTTATAAAATTAAATGTTATTTTTTTCTTAGGAATAATGCAAATTTAAATTCTAAATATATTCATAGCAATTTATTATTTATACCAATTCACTAATTGTAAATTAGTAGCTTTATTGTTCACTTCCAAATCCTTTCAGTTATTTTTATTATTACTACTTTTTTTTACTTTTTTTTCATTTTAGTAGTTGCTATTTAAATTATTTGTTACTTGAGATCTATTCATATTGTAATCTAGCCTAAAAATTGTAAAGGTGTGGCCTCCACAACGTTCTGATAGTCAAAGCTGTAATATTTACATTTGACTTATGTTATTTCGGCATCGACGGTTGTCTATTGTAATTTGGTCGAACTATATTGGATGTAATTTTTTTTTTTAATGAATAAAATAAAAAATAACCTGACAAAAAGTTTTTTTTTACTTTTTATTTTTTCTCCTTACTTATTGTGAATGAAAGAAGTAATTTTTTTAAACTAAGAACCCTCCCAACAATTTAACACTTCTCAAGAGAAAAATTCAGAAAATTCAATTTTAAACAAAAATTACACACTGAAAGGACAGAAAACCATCAAATTAAAATTTTTATTTACGACATAAAGCTAGATTTAAAATTCAAGGTTTTCATTTTATGTCGGGCTCAACAAAAGTAGTACAAAGTACAAATTGTTGCTATTAAATAGAACCGTGATTAATATATGTTTTTTTTTCCTTAATATTTCAAAATATAGGTTAAGTAAAGAACTTTCCATTTAACATTTAGCTATTCACTTAGTCTCCGATCAAGAAAATAAGGAATGAAGTGACTTGAAAGCATCAAGTTTTTTATAAATGAAACTTATCTATTTCGCCTCCGAACATAAGTCAAACCTGAATACGTATAGTTCGAACCTACGTTTTACTGTTCCATGAATTTTCTCTTTATATTCGCTTATTCATTTTTATAACTAAAGTTCAAGCCATTATGTAAATTGAATATTCTGAACCAGGAAGCACTTAACTTGGGGCAGTTATGTCATAAATACTGTCGCTACACATTTGGCATTATATGCATATTTCGCTACTCACTGCTCTCTCATATGGCCAACAACACATTTACATGTTACCGGGTAATAATTTTCAAAAATATTGCAGCATTTATGATGCTCGTATAGGAGGCAGTCCCCAACGAATGCAGAATATACAAACGTCTGTAGAATAAATGCCTTTCTTGAATTTCATTCCATGCAATGAATAAATTTCCTTTAACCATCTACATAATTTCATTTAAAAAATATTCAGGTTAATGTCTCAGACATATTTTAATTGGGAAATCGGACATAATTTTCGATGGGAAATAAGGTCTTACCCATGCCTGAAAACCGTGGATAAGCTGTAAATTATTTTTATATTTACGGACTAACGGTAAGTCGAATGTCATTATTATTTTTTATCACTTCTAAGACTACGGTCCGTATAGTCTAGAAAACTCGTTAATTTTTTTTTTTGTTTTAATAACAGTTGAGTAAATACAAATATTTTAAAAAAATATTTCAAATAAATGGCAAAACATTGTTTGATTAAAAATGTTGAAAAAAATAGTAAATATCTCGTTCATATGATAAATAGTAAACAAAACATTAAAAATCATAGTAATTATGAAAGAAAACACTAAGCAACCAAATTTTAGGCATGCCATAGTTGAGTATAACTAAATGCAAGACAATTGATTATTATTTTATAATAAATAAATATACAATTTACAACAGCATTTGGAGGTTGTAAATTAATGCCAGCAAATGTAAATTATGTCACAAAACATTAAATAGTAGAAAGATAGTGCGGGTGCTGGTTAATGAAGTAAACTGGTAGGTATCAAAATAGTAAAAGAAAACTATTTATAGCTAAAACTGTTTATTACGTTAGCAATAAATTTTAAGGTTTCTTTTACTATATTGACACTTTTATTCACCACTAACCGTCCTACTTCATTCAGTCAACTATCTTCTTCTAATAAAAAAAATTGGAGAAAACATTTAAAATAATAAACAATCATGAACGGATAATTAACATATTCGTCGTAATCCAAAGCGATGGTGATGTTTGTGTATGCATGTTTGATTTGGTTAGACGGCTCTTTTCTTTTTTTAATGTAAATGTAATTTTTAATGCGTTTGATGGCAGTATCATTATGTTTTTTTCTTTAAAATCATCATTTATGTTTAATACTAGAGATTGCGAACGACAAAAATTGTTTTTGTAGCATGTAATCATGATCTTTAGTTGATATTATAACAAACCGGACAGAAAATTGATTTATTCGTGATTACTTAAAACTATGTAGGCTCTTTAACAGATTAAGATAAGTAATAGTAGGGGCCAAGGTGTTGTGGGGAGGTAGCAATTTTTCTTATAGTCGACTCAGGTGTTTGGTCCTTCTCTAATGCAAGGGAAACAGCTGAGAAGAAACGAAACCTCCGAGGACGCTTTGTGACTTAAGTCGCACTCTGCCCGAGGTGTCTGCTTTTGCCGATCACGGCGTATCTAGACCGGGAGGTCATAAAAAAAAAAACATGGTGATAGGCAACAGCTTCACTAGCACTGGCATGAGCCCGAATACAGTAAGTGTAGGATGGGCCCTTGAGTACACATCTACAGGCGGAGTAGGAGACCAGCGGAAATGCTGTAGAACTGGTAGGGACCACACCCTTCAAACACTGCTGAAATCGGAGGAGTTTAATATAAAGATCACGGAGCGTCATCGCTAACACGAAGCAGATGGATAATAGAACTCCACGCACTTACTTCCCATCATGGCTGAATCTGGACGAAGTGACAATGTTAATCCCTCACCAGACCATCTAAGTGAAAAACGCAAAAGAAGATGAATAAAGAAGAGGAATGAATGCAAGTTTAAAAAAAAAAAAATTATATCAGAGTTGACCACCACGATTAGTTGATTTCAAAATATAAATTAATGATCAATAAAATAAAATATTTACACTTTTGAGTCGTCAATGGTTAGTTATTATTATATATAATTAAACAGAATTCGTTTTCATCTCAGTATTCTCAATACATACAAGGCCTATTTCCAGGAGAACCTACAAAACATTTCAAATCGTGTAAAGAATTTCAGAAATATTTGGGAAATTGGAAGAATTTAACGGAATATTAGGAAAATTAAAAGAATTTAACGGAACAACATCCTTCAAGACTAATGACTAAAAAGGCAAACGCAATACATAGCACTATAAAGCAAAAGGAATATTAACCAATCATAGCTAAACGGGTGGATAAGGACAGACAAATGTTTTAGTAAAAATAAGATATGACTAAGTGCTAATAAAAATCACTTGTGTGCCTTGGAGTAAGAATTTGATAAGTCAAATGATAAAAATTAGTTAACAGGTCAGTTTCGTAAAGTTCTGTAATTCTTATTAAATGTTTTAAATACTTAATGTTCAAAATTATAGCTAAATATGAAAGAATTAAAAACTAACACATCAAGCATTTTACAAAGGATCTTAATCGTCTACAAAACGATGGATTGTCATATTCCTAACCCAAAATGATCAAATCAATTAATTCATATTAAATCTATTTTAAAATCATCATCATAATCATTTTATCCCCTTTACCGCTTGCGCAGTGTGGGGTTACAATTTGTAGAGTCTGGACCAGATATCGCTCTTGGGCCATCGATTTTGAAATATGTTATAAATTAAATTCGGACTGAAAAATGAGCAATAATCCTATTCAGCCACAACGAAAAATTTATTTCAGCTCATATACTAAAATCAGAAAGACAAAGAGGTCATGAGAAAAGACAAATAAGACTTAAAATATGCATAATTGAGTCCAAAATGCAGTAGTAGAACAAATGTATTAATAAAGTATGAAGAATATTAAGTATAAGATCATAAAGGTATTAATAAACCA
>NW_027107116.1:184084-189868 GCF_000696795.3 Halyomorpha halys | reverse complement strand
CTCCGTGGTTCTCAAAAATAACTTAGCTCCGCAAAAAAATCACAAGAATATGTTTTCGATGATATTTTAAATATTGTTACAACTCTCAATATTGAAATATTTTGATGGCTCATTTTCTTTGCTTTTTCTGCGAGAAAATTTTGTTCAATAGCTCATTAGAATCAGACTTATAAAATAAACTGTGTTAAGTACTTTTGTGTACTTAACACAGTTTATTTTATTCACTCCGATTTTTTACCGAACATTCTGGGAGAAACTGGTAAAGGAACGTTGTTCTCTAGTATTGTCATATTTCCCATATTCTAGGACATTTCCACCAGACGTTTCCTTAATAAATATGAAACTGTGGGACCCTTACCTTGTAAGTAAAAAGTTATGATTTATAAATAATATTATTTGAGGTACGTCTTATACTCGACTATAGAAAATGTACCGACCGTTAAACATTATTTTTTAAGATACAATGTATGTATGGAAAAAAGAAATCAAAAAGATCTGTGTCTTCTCACCCGTATATTCAATGATTTAGACAAGGGAAATAAACAAGCATAATTTTTCTTAAACAAGTGCAGAAAAATGATTCCATAAAGAGATAAATAAAGTAAGAGGAGAAAATAAAACAATTACTGGGAAAGAAGATAGCGAGAAGGTTGTGGCGGCCGAAGCTATGTTTGTTTTGGCGATTGCCCCGAAATGTAATCTAAACTAGAGTAGCTTCCTACTGTTGGTATTTTCTTCTCTTATAAAGCTGCTGTTATTTTTATTTATTTTTTGGCAATCCGTGGTCTATCGAGGTCTGTTCAGTATTTCCTTTTCTTTAGTTAGAACGGGTAAACTTTTCCGATATAGAGTAACCCTTCAGACACAAAAACCAAATCATATTTGAAAGAGGGAAAACAATTAAATTATGATTAAATGCATATACGTTTTTGGGTAGCTAAGTTAATAAAAAATAATTAACAGCATACATTATAAGTAATTACTTCAAAAAAGATAGTCATAAACATACATATTCATATCAATTTTTTTTTTTTTTAATTTTAGTCAAGACAATTTACTCAACAGCCTAACTAAAACTTATTACATCGTTAATGTATGTACCGAACCATTACATTTAGTCAACACGAAAACTATAAAGTTTTATTTATTCAACAACCAAACTTTATATATATATGCATTACTTAAATGGAACAAAGATGAACCCTGAAGTCCCATAATTTGTTCAATACAGATATAAGTTATATCATATTATTAGAAGGTCGACTTACTTATATGTAAGTTCAATAACTACAAGTTAAGTTTATTTTAAAGCAAAAAGTACGTTTTTTTATTTTTTTTACTTTTTAATTTTTATGAAAATTAGGAAATAAGGTGTTTTGAGGATGAGAAATCCTAATAGCTTATCCTATCCTATAATCCTATTAGCCCCTTGTAGTTCTCTCCAAAAGATTTTCTTTAATTTTTTTGAAAAAGGGGATTTTTTAAAATTATAATTGAATTCTTTGAGGTTTTTGAACAGTTAAGATAATAAGTGCATATTTAATATCTTAAATCATAAGTAATTAGATGAAAAAACGTAATCATAAAAATGAGTGTTTGTAATTAGAATTACAGTAATTGTATAGAGTGAATGTATTCACTTTACACTATCAGAATAATTGAGGCATGGGAATTAAAAAAGCTGTTTGTGCCAAAAAAATGGTTTTGAGGAAAACGATAAAATGAAAAGCTGGCCATAATTGTTGTCCTAAAATTATGAAAGAAATTACAGCTCTACGAACTAAACCGTTCAAGATAGGAACTTCCAGCGGTTACTAGTAGATAGGCACTGGTTTATTCATCTTTATCCCGTAAAAATCCGATTTTGTGTATTTCTGGCACTTACAGCATTTTCCACTTCCATCCTTCCATCGTAATTGTGCCTTATAATTACTTCAAAACCACCTATTTTTGAAGTTTTAGACGATTAAACGGTTATTATAGTGCAACTGAAACATGTAATTGAAAATGTAATTAAATTACTCTTGTAATGATTCATGTCTATCTCTGTGACCCATAAAATCTATATAGAAAAGAAGTTTCGGGTATTTTTATAATTTTTTCAAATTGTTTGCATAAACGTTATATTACATTATTATTACAATGGATGATTTAAACATGTGAAAGATAAATGAAAAACGATATCAATGTATATTTTCTTTAATGAAAATTAAAAACAAAAAGAAGTATTTCACTTCCTTTTCCATTTAAAATGAGAAAAAAAATATAGTTCAAATTTGTAGAAGTAAAAATTTTTTGACATATCGACAGTTATGATTTTAGTTCTAAAATTATAGTTTCAAAACGTTTGGAATGTTGAATAAATAAACAGAAAGAAATAATAAAACATATTTTGTAATATATACATAATCAAATATTAGCAAAATCAGAATTATAGTTTAAAAAATAATTATATGACAATCTTGTTCTGCATTATTTATATTTACCAATATTTTTTCGAGTAAAAATATTATCAAAAATAATTTTTAAAAACCTTCTTGATACTATAAATACGTTACGCTAGGCGCATTTATTAAATATATAAAAAAAGATTTCCTATAAAAGGAATACATCGTGAGAGAAAATATTTAAAAATTTAAGTTTTAACTATCTCCAATCCCATATCACAGCCCTCGAACAATGGTGTCTTAATTAGATAATTAAAATAAATCCCATCAAATTACCTTTATCCTACGTGGTAAACCTACTAACTGCCCTACAGAATACTTTATTAATTTTTCCCTAGTAGAACAGATCCGCTACCTTGGACTAAATCTGGACAAATGACTAACCTGGAATACTCACTTAAGACTAAAAACACAGGAAACTTTACGTCGATTTCGACTATCGACTAGACAAACGGTCCAAACTTCCAATTGATAACAAAAGACTCATTTACATGACAATTATACGACCTATCTAGACATACGGAGTTGAGCTTTGGGGCTCCACTAAACATTCTAATTCCTCCAGTATCCAATCCTTACAATTCAAAATCCTTCGTAAACTCCTTAATGCTCCCAACTTTGTCACAAATAAAATTATCAAAAGACTTTTTTTTTTAACAAAACGTCAAGAAACGTTTTATCCTGAAAATGAGCCATATTTTTGTTTGTACGAGCTCATTCGGAGTAAGTAAATTCTGACGAATTCATATAAGAAACAAAACTATGGTACTGACCAAAAAACGGTATCTTTAAGCGATGCCTGAACGCTATAAACAAATAGTGCAAAGTAATATCATATTAAACTAAAATAAACACAGGCTTTAACGCCAACATTTAGTAAAAGTAATAAAAAGAGGTGAAATGTAATTTCGCAAAGTGTCTAAAACATTCTACGACACAGAGCAGCAACGATCTATCGAATAACAAAAGCAGTTCTTCTCTCAACCGATTCCGCCATAAACTTTTTTTTTAGAGAACGAGTGATCCTTAGAAATAAGAGATAAAGACGACAAAGTCGTTTTTTTATTATTTTCAAATCCCTTAGTTTTCTAGGACACACATAAATCCCCGTTATCTTCCTTCTTTTGTACAGAATGTAATAAAATTCAAAATTATATCGAAAAGGGGTATGTATGTCTTGTTCGTTCGAGTTTAAATAGCAATTGTCTTAGTAAGTACATAATTCCTTAAGATCTGATCTAAAGCTATCTTATGGTTTAGTTACTATTTGCAGAAGGTAATGGTTTTACAACCACACAGAATTATCAGAATTATCAGCACTTTCTTTTCCCTCGAAGAACAGATGGCAGGACGAATCTTGTACTAATATCATTTTCTTGAAGCGAATAGCGGACAGTGAGGAAATCGGTTATTTTTCTTAGCTCATTTCTATGACAGGTTTAGGTAGAATTTATTTTTGCCTTCAACAAATTAATGAAGATTTAGGATGGTTTGATATCGTATTTTGAAACCCATTATCACTTTCTCTCCCAGCATTCAATTTCGTTCCTTGTTAAAAAAGTAAATTTACTGCAGCATGGCTCAGAACTAATTGACATTATTTCCGAACCATTCCTTGCTTGACTACCAGACCAGCTTTGATTCTTTTATGTTCCACATTGGGATGAGTTTATTATCCCTAGATAATTACTTTAGGATATCGAGATTATTCTAGACCAGCCATAGCGTGGTTTTTGAAGGAATTAAGACCTCTATAACATGTTGGCGCTCTATTGTGTTCTCTCCTAGATTTTCAATTGCAACTATTCCACTTGCATGGCTTTCAGTTGGGAAGACCGTGGGTGTGATTTCATGGAAAGGATCCTTCTGTGTTATGGTTACAACAGCTTGAATTCGCTATAAATTTTAATACTTAACTGCACTTCGAATATGTGTTTGCCGTGAAAAGGGAGCCAAGTCCAGAAAAAAGGATGTTTTGAGAACAAAAGGATTGAAATAATTGGATTTGAGCAATTTCAGATTTGTTATTGGACTTTGCTCTCTTCACACATAAAACATAAATTTTATTCGTCCCCTATAATGCAGTGGAAAATCTAGAAAATTTAAGAGAACAATTTGAAATGAGCAAAGATATAGAATATCTTCCAGTCCAGTTTGGACTTGAGTTTTATTTTAACTTTTTTCATAAGCTTATTTACAGCAATAGTTTGACAATTTCAAGATAGTAAACAATTAAGAACGACAAACAAAAATTATCCAAAAAACTAAAAAGGGATACAGCTTTTTCTTTTAATTTTAACTAAATAATATCAAGTTATTGTGTCGTACTGGTCAATACTAACTAATCATATTTCTATTTCCAGGTTGTGGCGGTAATTTTTTTTTTAACATTAGTGGTCGGGTCTCTAGAGATCGTAAAATTGAAAATATCTTTTAGTCAAGTTTGATACCTGACTTTTTTTCCAAAATTCAAAAATTTTTAGAAGGGATAGTGTGTCAAGTCAAAAAATACTAAAAAAAATGAAAAAAGATTTTAACATTAATTAAATAATGTCAAACCAATGAATAATACTACCATACTTCTATTTTCAGCTTATTCCCGTAGATATTTTTCATTAGTGCTCGGGTCTAAAGAAGTCATTCTTCCTTTCCAACGGGAGAGGAAGAAAAGAAGTTCCATTGTTTTGAGTTTTAATTTTTGTTAAAATTATTTTTTATGTTTTTTTTTCTAATTGTCATTTCATTAATTTATTTCATTAGCAAGTATAAATTATGATTGATAATGTTTAATTTTCCGGTGAAGACTTACAAAAAAATTTACATAAATAATTAAAAATGACTATGCTATACCATTCGGGGCGTTTTTTTCCATTGGAGTCGAACTTTATCATTGCTGCCTTCAATGCGAGTCATTAGATTATAACAATTACTATCAGATTCTGATATTCACAAATGAAATGGAAGTGAAATAATATCAGGCAACAACATCCACTGTTACTCCACAAATTCGCATGCATGTAGAATGAAAAATACCTATGTATCATTATAATCCATAAAAAATTAAAATAGAAATAATCCATTTTAGTGATAAACAAAATGTTTTAGATAAAGAAAACAGGTGACAACCAATCCGTTTAACTTGACTGTAGTTAGATGTATCATAAATCACCGAACGGGTTTGACGTCCTTGGTGTAAGCACGCACTTAGGATTTGCAGTAATTGTGAGAATGGCCTATAAGACTAGATTATAGGCTTGATAATGGTTCAGGTGAGGACTTACAAAAATATATATATAATTAAATAAAAATGAATATGTTTTACTATTCGGGTTTTTTT
>NW_027107116.1:179020-183246 GCF_000696795.3 Halyomorpha halys | reverse complement strand
TATTTATTTATTTATAATTTCCCCCCAAAAAACGACAGGACTTTTTGAATGACCTGGTAATATTCACAAATGAAATGGAAACAAAATAATAACAGTAAACAACTGTTGCTCGACTAATTCGCATGCATGTAGAATGAAAAATAGCTATGATATTATAATATTATACTAAATAGCTATTATAATCCATTTTTTTTATTCAACCAGCGGAGCGTCCCCTCCCCGTTCCAATAATCCACTAGCGTAGGCCAACCAAGTTACAACCTCTATTGGACCCCTCACCTAACCTTATAATGTCAAAAGGCAATCCAAGTTGTCCTTCACACCCAGCTATACATATAGCATACCTCCTATATGCACGTACCAAATACCCACTAAAATCTTTACAGGAGGGTATATAAAAAAAATCCATTTTACAATGATGTAATATATATATACCTATGTATTACATATTATTGTATTTAAATGAAAAATAAAGAGGTTTTGAAGATAAAAAATAAAAATAATCCATTTTAGTGATATACAAAATGTTTTAGATAAAGAAAACAGGTGACAACCAATCCGTTCAACTTGGCTGTAATTAGATGTATCATAAATCAACGAACGGGTTTCACGTCCTTGGTGTGAGCACGCACTTAGGATTTGCAGTAATTGTGAGAATGGCCCATAAGACTAGATTACAAAACAGTTGCATTTATGGTACCAAGGTCCCTCATTGCATCCACATCCTCACTTATTATGACAAATCATAATTATTGATTCAATAAACCCACACATACATTTATGAAATTCTATGTTGCTCAAACGATATTGACCTCAATAATAAGAGGCCCACATCCGAAGCAGCCAGGTAAGTGATGGGACCTGAATACATACAAGTGTATTTAATATTCAAGTAACTAATTCCATATTGATCCTTTAGATTAATGACAAATCTTCTCCTACGTTACCATCAATTTATGTCATCTGTCATTCACCTTAAGAATAACAGTTGTTCAAAAGGAATAATTTGAATAAGAAGTATGTTACATAACTGTAACATCAAACTGATATAAACTCGTATACGTTTATTATACCATTTACAATAATACTTGTGTATTCAAGAGAACGAAAAGTAGGGAAAAAGTTAGCAGGTATTAGGGATTTAAAGATGTAACAAGTATTGGCTTGTATAATCGCGAACATATCTCATTCGCACACCTGGAAGGTTAGAATTGCATCCAGTAGGCTGAGATAACAATATGCAACAGAATATAACAGATGTTTAA
This sequence comes from Halyomorpha halys, assembly GCF_000696795.3. Lineage (NCBI taxonomy): Eukaryota > Metazoa > Arthropoda > Insecta > Hemiptera > Pentatomidae > Halyomorpha > Halyomorpha halys. Next base: position 181,981 of record NW_027107116.1, on the reverse strand, counting down.
ATAGTTATATTACATATCGCATATACACACAATCAAGCCTGTAGAAGTAAACCGTGGGTCCTGATCCATGAAAACAAAAAAGGAACATCTGCAAGGTTAGAAGAGTTGCATCCAGTAGGCTGACTGGATAATAATATATAACAGAATAAAAAAAAGGTTTTTTACTAGTTATATCAAATACATAGTTTTTGACCATGTACATACCAAGTTTGTTTATATTTAAATTTTTTATTTCATTATAACATTTAACTAAACTAGATTAAATCCTTTATATTTTAAATAAACAAAGTTAACTTTCTTAACTTATTCATAAATTGGAGAGCAAATCTGAAATTTTTCATATATACGATAAATCAAAAATCATTTTGAATGTTTCTGTATCATTTGGCTAAATCAAGAACATTTTGTAGTCGAACATCTTTACACGTGCGCACAACAAGAAGGAAATATAATTAAAAGTAAAATAATTAAAACATCTTCTCAATAGGAATGAGCTGAAATAAAAAAGAAAATCATTTGCTTGAAATTGAAACGTAGACTGAAAAATAGGATTAGACAAATATATCTATCTCACTCAGATTATGACTGATGCATTAAAAACAATCATTTTATAAATAGATAAAATCCACACCTTCTAGAAACAATTATCTATATAACTTACAAAACATACATTTTAATACGAACGTAACTAGTGGTATTCTACCAGCTTAATGAGTTTTATTAGACATTATAAATTTGGGAAGATAGGCGAAATCCTAGAATTAATGAGACAGTATATACAACTTAATTATGCTTCAATTGGTCAACACTTTCTTTTTGTTTTATTTTATAATATATTACAAAAAGCAGTGAATTATTACGATTTGTTCAATTTCATATTAATAGAACATTCTAATATGCATGCATTCTGGTTAAAGTGAATTTCATTGATTAAGGTTTTTTATATATAATAAAAACTAAAGCGACAAAAGAAAGCTGGGTGAAATGTTGAATTACGATTCAATTTTTTTTCTGAATAAATTAGACAATTACAAAAAAATACGATTCCCTAATCTAAAATTGTGCTGCATTACTCCTGAAATTTCGAACTCAGACTAAAGTTTTCACTGGTATTCAATTTATGTCGCGAGTAAGGCGGAGTTCTTTAACACGTACTTTCATAATATCTTATCAAAATTTGATCAGTCTAAAACCTCTAAATCACAAAAATACATTTGCGTATATTGTACATTTTAACATTTATGTAACATATATTTATATTGTTGGTACATGATTACTTGTTTGAAAATTTAAAGCAGAAGAAATTAAATCGTGGTAGTTTCAGATGGATTTACGTGGTGAGTAATGTTCTAGGAGTAAGAGTTTTTTAACAACATAGGAACAGAAGAAAATCTTGTTTTTCCAACGTGTCCTAGAATTTAGAAATTTGATCTACGAGATGCAGAGCTTCTACCTAAACCTTGCTATAATTTAATTTAGTGGTTTAAAAATTTGAAAACTAAGAACTGAAAAAAATATATTTATAAATAAAAATTTGCTAACAATTTTGGTGTTAAAAATTTATATGGCTGTCTAGTTATTAATTCTAATATTTTCTTAAATATACTAGCTTAATAATCTATTATTATTTAACGTTTATATTATTTTGTTTAGTTTACTTCAGAAAACAAATTGTTTGCTGAAAGAGTCATGTCAATATAATTTTGCTAACTTTTTTTTTTTTTTTTTTAAGCGGTCCATTAGATGAAACGGTTCGACACATTATACTAACTCGAAATATAATTTAATGCAGATTACAAACATTTTAATTTTTTTTTAGAACGAACGCATTCGATGAACGGTTGAATACGGGTTAATATTTTTTCCATGTTGAATCACTTAAGAATTTTCCTTTTTTCCCTTTATTTTCAGAGATCTTCGAGTTACAGGTGTCAAAACTTCGGTTTCGGGATAGTAAGAAAATTGCAGTAAAAACACAATATATTTATTTGTATTGTTCCATCGCATGCGTATGTTGCGTTAGGTTAATACTAGTGGTTAATAACTAATTAAGCCGTATTGGGAGTAATTAAACAGTCAATTTTTATATCCTAAAACAAATATAAAAAAAAATAATCAGGTAAAGAAGTAATCAGAGCTCAAGAGTATAAAACGTAATATAGTTTAATATGAACGCATATCAACTTAATTTAATATCAGAACATATCAACTTGATTACAAAAAGCACTCAGCTAAATTGAAAAAATATTATTTCAGTAAGTAGTTTTCCGTGATTCAACCTTCATGCCTTATTTTCTTATGTTCTAGTTTAGCTTGATCAGAAATTAAATATATTTTTCTGTTTTTATATTGTCATAGAAGTAACATCCTAAGCAAATAGAACTGTCTTCCATACAACCAATTAGATAAAAGGACCATATTTCAGGGCGCGACCAAGTAAAATAAAAAAGGCTCGAATAGTCATAAAACTAAAGCCAACGTTTCGCCTTCACGTTGCAGCGTTTCATCGGGCCTTACAGATTGCAGAAGAACGAAAATCAATCATTCAGTTAATCACACAGTTGTTCTAATTAGATTTGTGATTAAGCAATAGTGTAATTATTAATGTCTTGCTTTGTCGAACATTTGAAAACGGATAACTTTGCACCAAATGTAATGTTCTTCATGTGAATTAGTTAAATATTAATGGAAAGTATTGATTTGCAATAGTTATTTCAGGATAACATTTAAATTGTGATATAAAGTGAATAACTTTGGAAGAACTAACATACTGGCCAAAGCTTTTCTACAATTAGTTGGGGTGAAAGGGAAAAATCTTAAATTTTCCAACAATTCTGACGGAATTTCCCAACTACATCAAAATATTTTAATTTTATTTACATATGTTGAAATATAATAAATTTATTACTAAATAATTCAAAAACACTATCCAAATTATAGTCTCAAAACATTTATTTCATT
>NW_027107116.1:174339-178655 GCF_000696795.3 Halyomorpha halys | reverse complement strand
AAAAATGTGTCCATAAATCTTCGTTACACCATTTTTTTTTTTTTTAACTTATAGTGGAATAATAAATTCTGCCACAATCAAGAGCAATATATATATTATGGATGAAGTACTTCTAAACTCTTACGTATTAAATAAAAATAAAAAGTAAATAAATAATAAATTTAATCCAATTTAATTCTCAAACCAATCTATATTTCTTTATAAGTCCGACGTTTCGTCCACTTCGGTCATCCTCAAGGACAATCTTAAATATAATTTCACATCCACATCAATTTTAAAAACTTTATGAGGCCATTCTGCCCAGGTCAACAATTTCAGTCAAAATTATCCTATTTTATCAATTCTTCACATTAACATTAAAACTCCTCAAGGTAGTATCCTTGGTCCCATCCTCTATACAGCTGACATTCCAACCAATCCTAACACTATCCTCACATGTGTTCTCGCTGTTAATAATAACCCATTGATTGTATCCCAAAATCTCCAATCCCATATCACAGCCCTCGAAGATTGGTGTCGTAATTGGAGGATTAAGATAAATTCCAACAAATCCCATCAAACCACTTTTACCCTTCGACGTAAACCTAGTGACTGCCTTACAGTTTCATTTAATGATGTTACTCTTATCCCTATCGAACAGATCCGCTACCCTGGACTACATTTGCACAAACCATTAACCTGGAATCTTCACACAAGACTAAAAAGATAGGAAACTGCACGTCGATTTCGACTATTACAGCACTTACTAGCCGAACTGTCTAAACTTCCAACACATCACAAAAGACTGATCTACATGACTGTAATAAGGCAAATCTGGACATATGGAGTTGAGCTTTGGGGCTCCACTAAACCTTCGAATTCCTCGCGTATTCAATCCTTACAATCCAAAATCCTTCGTAAAATCCTCAATGCTCCTTACTTTGTCACAAATAAAATCATACATAAAGACCTTAATGTTCCCTATGTAACCCATCAAGCCCGAACCAGATATTACTCCTTCCATTATAAACTCTCAAACCCCTTAGTTTCTGATCTTGCATCCTCTTCCATTCTTGACAATCCTCCGAGGCGCCAGAAAAGAAGATGGTCACGAGACAAGCTAATGTAAAATGTCATTAGAGTGCTACCAATGGGTAGTTTCTCTACACGCATGTAACACTCCAATTTAACTTAGATCAGATTTACTAAATGTATTATAATGTACAGTTGTAAATAGCAATATATAAATATTAAAAAAAAAATTTAAACTTTTAATCACAGTCAATTTACACTATTATACTTAATCCTCTTTAATTTTACTGTGAGTAAAACTTTTAATTTTAATGTGAGGATTGACAAAATAGGGTAATTGTGACTTATATTATTAATTATATTTCAACATATGTAAATAAAATTATTTATTCATGACGTCTTTTCGACCTGATTTTCAGGTCTCAATCAGCGCTATAGAACAAAAAGAGATAACAACCATCATCTAGTGAAACAAAGTAAAATGGTGGTTGTTATCTCTTTTTGATCCCTGATGAAGACCTAAAACTGAAACGTCGGCATGAATAAATAATTTTTAGCTTATTTATGTCTTTTTTGCAGACAGCTCCCCCCCCCCCGAACATTTCTCCAATTATTAATCTACAGTCAACTATGTACACCTCATTAACAATTTATTTTTGTTATTGAAACAACATAACATCTTGCACCGAACCAAATTTCTTAAATTTAGAGATACAGGCAGTAGTTACAAATTTTAAATTATTCTTAGAGTTAAGTATTTTACCGTTTTCTTCTCTTCATATCCCTCCTGAAACGTAATCCTACGGAATACAAGAGAACCCTTTCATCACGAAACCTCCTTACCCTGATACTAGCCCTATATCCCACAATGAGCTGTGGAGGGTGTTGATATCGAGGGAGGGGAGGGACGATTTTGGAAAAAACATCTCCTTTTTTACAGAAATTAAAGTATTTACCAAAGAAAGAAAACCAATTCACCTTCTAAAAAAATAAAACGAAGAGAAAAATGTGTCCATAAATCTTCGTTACACCATTTTTTTTTTTTTAACTTATAGTGGAATAATAAATTCTGCCACAATCAAGAGCAATATATATATATTATGGATGAAGTACTTCTAAACTCTTACGTATTAAATAAAAATAAAAAGTAAATAAATAATAAAAATACAATAAAATAACATCAACAACAACAGTCTCAATGAACATTTCATAATAGAAATACTTTTTATATATTTCTTATATTCAAGGCTATATATATATTATGAATCATCCTCCGAAAACATATCAAACCTTGACTCATAAATAATATCGTATTTAAACGAGGGATTGAATAAGATATTCTGCTTTTTATGCCTTAAAAATCATTTAAGAATTTTATTTAATAACCTGGAAATTAAAAAAAAAGTTTTAAACGTAAAAATGTCATTCCCCTCGCGTTGTTCGAACCAACATTTCTGAATTTTCAGGTTCTTCTAAGAGTTAAGTAATAAAATAAAAATTTAAAAGACACATTTCCATTTTGTTGAAATAAATAATTCAATTTATATCCATTTTAGTCTCACCAAATTTTATTTTTCTTACAAGTCCGACGTTTCGGCCAATCCGGCCAACCTCAGGGACAATCTACCACAAAACAGCTTTTATTACATCTATGATCCTCAAACATTTCAAATTACTTAACAATATTATTTATAATTTATCTTACCTTAGTACAATTTTGGAACTAAATGATTTAAACTCAATTTCATGCAGGCTATTCTGCCCAGGTCAAAACATTAGGTAAAGCATATTTTTTTGTTAATAAGTATATCCCATATTATGTCTAATTACCTAATTAGTCAATATTCACATTAAAACCAAAATTAAAATCCATTCATCACAGTCACTATTTGTTAAACTTTATCACAAAAATGCTTGTAACCTTCCTCCACTCAGTTCTAGCATTAAAATTATTCATTATAACAAAATTTTTGTTAATTTTCATCTTTATTTCATTAGTAAAATTCCCATCAAGGCTAATTATAATTATCCACATTCAATTTATCCCATATTTTTCATAAATTAATTTTACTTAATATCTCTGCATAGTGTTGTTTCAAATTTCTTGTATCTGTTTTGAAATTCACTGTATAGTTAATATTTTCAGATAATTAAATAGTTTTTGATTCATATTGCTCCTTCAAGAAAAAGTATTGCAGACCATACAGTGAGGCAAAAACACTCCTTACTTTTTCTGTTTTGGCGCGAAAATTTCCATGACGTAATTAAAGCATATATAATTTTATTGCATCTTGACCTCAACAAATGATATATATTCATTACATAAAATCTTAATTCTAAAAAAAAATAATAGGGTACGCAATAATAATGTTTAAAAATATGAATATAAAATGAATCCAGGAATAAAAATGCTTACGATAGTTTACACAACCCTCTTTACTGTCCCTAATTGTTCTTTCTAGAATTATTCGACATGTTGACATGCATTAAAGCAAATTTCACGGTTTTCTAGAAAAAGACTCAAATAAACATTCAACTCGGATTTTTTTTTTTTTTTTAAATTCTTCAACATACTTTAGACAGTTTCGTATGCGATTCATATTGCTCTTTCAAAAAACATTATTGCAGATCTTACAGTGAGGCAAAAACACTCACTTACTTTTTCTGTTTTTTGCGAAAAAATGAAAATTTCCATGACGTAATTAGAGCATATATAATTTTATTGCATCTTGACCTCAACAAATGATATATATTCATTACATAAAATCTTAATTCTAAAAAAAAATAACAGGGTACGCAATAATAATGTTTAAAAATATATACTTAAACACCCATAATAATACTTTATGTACCTTTAGATTAATTGATGTATCATTGAATGTATAATTTTTTGTGAAGGCATATAAACACATGTCGACAACAAAAACTTTCAAAACTGAATTTAGTTTATAATTCTAAAATTCCTATTACCCTATCTGCGTCTAATTCTAAATTAGTTCGTCGATTACCTTTTTGATGAAACATTCTTCATCTAGCCCGCATTTACAAATTTATTTTAATCGCTGCGGCACTTGTCACAACAAATAGATTATCAGAGACCGAACACGCAACGTACTTAATTTCTAAAATCGATATCTTTCTTATCCTTATCTTTTGTAGGGCCAGATATTATGTTATTTTAGCCATATTTGAATTTCCTCAAAATGTTGGTGACTCGAGTGAAATATTAAACTTCAATACATATTAAAAAGTATTTCTTCTTACATCAATATACATAAACCACACAACTGAAGCGTTAATGTAAA
>NW_027107116.1:169616-174279 GCF_000696795.3 Halyomorpha halys | reverse complement strand
AAAAAAAAAAAAAAAGGCAACGTGTTCCTGAAAAACAAAGTAAAAAACAACACCCTTTTAACTATTAAGAGTAAGCTTATAATTTATAATAAGAATATTAAAAGTATGTTTTCTAAATTATATAACAAAAATTTTAAAAGTAGATCTACTAAAATTATAAGAGACTACAACAGTGTTTCAGGTAAAAATCCGTTAATGATAGCATCCATAAAATCCTCTATTGTAGTAATTCTGATTCATCATACACTTGCTCTTTGATCATAATGTGATTATGATCAAAGAGCAAGTTAGTATTGAACTGAAACTAAGATAGTATATAACCTCACTAAACTGATTTACACTTGACAATTTCTAATTATGTTACCTAATTATTATTAATTCAAGAAACCCTAGTTGAAAAAAAAAATCAGATAATTCTGAAATCTTTTTATACTCGTAACCAGTTAAACAAGAAAATTGTTTCTGTTACTATTCAGGCTAATAAGTAGTAACCATTGTTGTACCTTTAGCAGGATAATTTACAATTTGTTTTATTGTTCACAGCCATCAGACAGAATAATATATAATGATATTCAAGATCTGTTGTTCGAACATCCGCCAACATGCCTTCTAAACGGACATTTAACTAAGGTAACTAGATAAAAATACAGTTGATAAAAATATTTAGTTTTTTTTTTCTCGGCCAAGACTCCCATTGAGTTCTATACTGCCTACGGTTGGGGGTCATTTTTTTTCATTTTGTGGGACCGCCACTCAATGAAAAAAATCAACGCCCCAGGCCGGATTCGAACCGGTACCGCTAATGGACATGAAATTGGTAAGACTGTCTCTTAATCACTGAGCTAAGGGCAGCCCCAGCTTATTTAGTTATCATTTGTTAGCAAGCGTTAAGTTTCATTCCTAAATAAACTGTTATTTGAAATGATGAACTAATAATATTTTTAGCTATAAATAATAGTTTTCATGGAAACTGATAGTAATTAAATCCAGCTTTAGCATTCGAAAATAACTTACAATGTTCATGAGTGTGATTTCTGAGCTCGGAAGGTTTTTCAGAATTAGTAGTTAATATTAATTTGCGTAAACGATCTTTAGTCCTATCTTTTGTTCAAATTTCATCATAACATTTATTCAATTTATAGATATGCTCTAAAGTTTTGTAAAAGTAATACCTACATTTTATTTTTGCCATAAAGACAATGTTTATACAGAAGGAGCTTTATTTAGCAACGATGCATGTAATTGAGGCAAAACCAACCATGACTATCTTATAGGGCATACTAGGAAAATATTAGGCTTCCACTTCCTTCCCGTCGATCATTGATGAACAAATCAATATATTAGGAATCAGCTGAAAGATGTAGTTAAGTTTGCACATCATGTATGGTCGGAAAAATTAGGATTCATTATAAGGCACCATAATTCGCTATACATATGGCGCTGTGTGATAATAATAAATCATTTCTGAACCAATGCAAGTATACGGCATGCAAAGAATAGCTACTTTCGGTCCAGTGATCCGGCAACAAATGAAGGAAATGTATGATGATACTCAGTTTTAACGCAAATCCTAAGCAAAGGCCGAGAAAAAACACTAATCAGAATTAGAAACAACATGTTGACCGTTTGTGAAACAAGCAGTTGAGCAACCATGGAACTGCAGGAGCGCCGTTTCTAATCTGGCCTAGGGAGGTGGAGGGATGGATTTGGCTTTTATTGCGTGACGTTCCCACAGAATGGAAACTTAAACCTTCTAACATGGTCAGAATTAGTTGTTGTCAGAAAGAACCAAAAAGAGTGTAATAAAACAAAAATGAATTAAAAACTGGTTGATCCATAAATACCTCCTCGAGGTAGGCCTCCACCGAGGGGCCACAGCTGCAACTCGACCTAACAACAGACCATATTTTAAACAAACGTCTGGATTCTTGAAGGATCTCACTTAATATCCAGAGACATCTACAAGCCTTGTTGCAGGAAAAATGGAAGCAACTGCCACGGTTTTAGAGGACAATAAACTTTCAATAAACTTCAGTTATAAAGTGATGCAGAGTTAGGAGTCTCTAACCTTTGTTGTTAGAAAAACCAAATAAAATAGAAAATATACATTAATTTAGGAATCGATTCATATATTATGATTTAGTTCAAAGGTAGTTACCACAGGCAATTATTAATTATTATGGAATGAAAATTAAAGCTTAACAATGCAAAGATAAATTTTGTTCCATAAAACTTCAGTACTTGTTAATTTGGTCACGTCCTCATATAGAATTTTCCCTTATTTGAGCTTAGATTACTTTTTACACCATGTAAAGAATCATGATTCAATTAACAAACAATACAATAACTCAGTTTAATGTTAAAAATCCAATTATGATCTTTGTTAATTGGTTATCATAGCAACACTATTTCGAGTAAAGAGATATCACCTATACCTTAGAGTACAACATTAATGTTTGAACGTGGAGGACAAACGTGACCTTGGTTCGGAGTACCCCGGTAGGACTGACCACTTCTCTACACATCTCATACACCCGAGCAAAATTTTCCAAATAGCAGTCCACCTTCTGACAGCATACATATTGCCACATCAACCTTCTACGGTCAGATCAATAATAAATGTAAAAGGTTAACATGGGTAGAACGTGTACTTTTATCGATCATAAATCTTTTTGTTTTATCAGTCCAATATTATAAAAGTTTAACTTGGAAATTGTAGTCAAATGCAGATACATAATGTGTTGGATAGCCGATGGTAACCTCTAACGAAACGATACTTGAACTACTGTATCTCTACAGTAGTTCTATTATATAAATTAGACATTATATAAAATAGACATCTACTATTAAAATGAAAACGACATTATTTATAAAAGGATGAGAGCATGCCAGTATTGGTCGAACATAAGTAAACAAGTTAAAATTGAAGAAAAAAATTACAAGGTCAGTTTTAATTTAATTTAATCAATAGTTTTCTGAAATACATATGCAAAGCGACAGAGGGAAAAAAATTAAGTGATTCGACCCCATTTTATTATTATAATGAAAACTAGATATAGTAAATAATTGAAATTTATGACTTTTGTCACAAGTCATCCATCAGGACCTCAATATCCCATATATTGCCGATTTGGCCAGAACCAGATACCATTCTTTCCACGATAAACTTCCCAACCATCTAAATCCACTTGTTCTAATCTGGCTTCTCCTTCATTAGCAATAATCCTTCTAGGTGTCTGAAAAGAAGATGGCCTCGAAATCTTCTCCTCTAGAAATGTTATTGGAGTTCTATCAATGGGTAGATTCTCCACTTGTTTGTATCATGTCACTATGTCACCTACAGAGCAAATTTACTTGTATATATTTTTATACAGTTGTAAATAACAATAAATAAATTATTAACAAAAAAACTTTATGACTCTGACAACTATGGTTAAGGGTAACAAAAAAGGGAGTTTATTTCAAAACGTTACAAAAAATTAATTTTTTATTCGGAAATGTTCAAAACTACCTAACACGAAAAACTTGATATAACTTCATTAAATCAATTAAAGTTGAAAGCAAAATGTTTTTACATATAACGAAATAACAATATTTTGTACATTTATTTATTAGCAAATATGCTGGGAAAGAATATTCCCTACTAAAAATGTATAGTAGTAGTGAGAATAAGAGTAACAATTTCCATAATACTGGCCAAAATAAATTCGAAAATATTCGTTTCTCGACGTTCAGAAAAAACAATTTGGTTTATAAAAGACGTATATATCAGTAACAATTAGACGTAAAAATGTGAATAAAAACATGTTTCAGAAAAAAAAAATGGAGGTTATTGAAAAACCTTTTATATGTATATAAATCTGCACCGCAAAGAACCCTTGGAGAGTTAGAGGTGCAGACTTTTTACTACTACTACTTTTTACTAAGTACTGTAACTAGACCAACAGTTGTGGCAAGGTAGAAATTTCAATCAAAATCATCCTCTGCTGCCAAATTTGTCCCCAAGAGTAACTATTTTATGAGGCTGGGCGGGCTCAGGAGGATTCCCGAACCCACAGGGTTGAATCACGGCTACAATGACAGAATAAATAATTATCTACCATAGCCGGATTCAAGTAAGGGGGTTTTGGAGTTAGTAGCACAGTGCCTTACCAATGAGCCACCCTATATATATTATATTTTGACAAATGTTTTAAGACTTTATTGTTCAGTTATGCCCAGCAGTGAAAAGAAATATAAACAAAATTTATCAAAATTCAGATGAATAAATAGGAAGATTGTTTCATAACTTAGTGATTTAAATACCTGTAATAACCGATAGAACTAACTCACAGAAGAAGATTTAAAGTAATGCTGGGTAAGTTTAAAAGGGAGAAGGAAAGGTGCGAGCGTGCGTGTGTCTTTTGTTTTGTAGTCTGTTTATGATGCAGTCTGATAAAATGCAAAACAACACAATAAAATAAAATAAAATGGACTGACTACGAGCTAGAAAGAAGAGTAAGGGTATGATAAAAACAAAAATCATTTTTACCCTTAAATCATTTCACTCTTACGCAGTTACAAACAAGTTTCGTTACTATTAGAGGCAGCTTACAGACCGGGACTGATGACGGGTTATTGCAGAAAATTGGACTCTGAAACGATTTACTATCAGAATCCTTCA
>NW_027107116.1:165345-169248 GCF_000696795.3 Halyomorpha halys | reverse complement strand
AACAAAATTTATCAAAATTCAGATGAATAAATAGGAAGATTGTTTCATAGCTTAGTGATTTAAATAACTGTAATAACCACTAGAACTAACTCACAGAAGAAGATTTAAAGTAATGCTGGGTAAGTTTAAAAGAGAGAAAGAAAGGTGCGAGCGTGCGTGTGACTTTTGTTTTGCAGTCTGTTTATGATACAGTCTGATAAAATGCAACACAATAAAATAAAATAAAATGAAATGGACTGACTACGAGCTAGAAAGAAGAGTAAGGGTATGATAAAAACAAAAATCATTTTTACCCTTTCATCATTTCACTCTTACGCAGTTCTACTACAAACAAGGTTCGTTACTATTGGAGGCAGCTCACAGACCGGGACTGACGACCCTACCAAAACAAAAATGTATGCATCAATTAAATGGGTTATTTATAAAGACGGGTTACTGCAGAAAATTGGACTCTGAAACGATTTACTATCAGAATCCTTCAGAACAACACACAAATTAAAGAAGTTTATTAATAAATAAAATTAGTACCATTAAATAAATATGCATTGGCTAACTTAACCAGACCAGAGCATTCCTTATAAGCGACAATGTTGCACAGAATCACATGAATATTCATGTAAAGGAATTTTTCGTTAGGTATAAATAGAAACGTATGAGGGAAATGAAAATATTTGAATTTCAAATGAAGTCAGTTATTCCATCACTCATTTCCCGGAAAATGTTTTCATGCGAAATATCATTAATCTTCTCGCAGGGAGTTCTGGAAGTATTAAGTTCAAGGTATTTAAAAAAAAAAAAAAAGAGTCGAATATATTAGTTTACAATGAACCTGCAATTCATGGCAAAAGAAACAATTAATATAAGCAGTAAATAAAATAGCTAATTACATTACGTTTTACAGTACATTACATGTCTTCAGTTTTCTCTTTACCGAACAATATGAATACATCTAAAATTGAAAAAAAAAAAAAATAAATATTACTCACAAAACACTCTCAATTTCAATAATAATTGATTAAACAAGGATTTATGAACGAAGCAAATATTCATGACCACTAGTGGTGAATTAAAGTTTTCGAAACTTTTAATATTATTCTATATCCGAAGAGTAGGACACTAGTTTAGCGGACTAGGACAATAGTTTAGACTGAAACTGATGTGTTCAGAATCTTGTCTTCATAGAGTTATTTTAATATTTTGTAGAAAAAATTAATAATGAATAATATTAATTCTGATTAATTAACTAATTAATTCTGAACTTAAGAAAAAATACATACCACCTTTAAGGGTCACACTCCTAATTTAAACCGCTACAGTCTATGAATGGTTAGGGGTTCAGAACTTGTTTTAGAACAACGGTTATACAAGGAGAGAATTTTTTAAAGAACACGCTCAATCGCCAGATTTTTCCCAATCAAGGTTCCTACTTGATTGGGCTAGGAAAACTCCAAAGGGCTCCAGAACCCATAGGGTTAACTCCAGGCCATATTAACAGAATAAATAATTATCTATCACAGCAAGATTTGAGTCCGAGTCCTTGGAGTTAGTAGCCAAAGCACCTCGCCACCCTAATCACAATTCAAACATTAAAAATTTTTGTTATGATTTATTCATCATATTCTCAATTATATGGTTGACTCTCAAAAAAAGCTTTATTTTTGAGGGCTAAATTGAAGTAAGTCAACATCTCCAAAAATTCCTCAATTCTTCATGTTGCTTTTTAGGATCATAGAGAAGAGTATTTCTATACAAAATAGAGCTCAAATCACTTTTCTTTTCTTTTTTTTTTTTTATTATCTAAACCCCATAATTCCGAACTACGAGATCTTCCATCATGTCTTTCCACTTTTCAGTCAAATTTTTTCTCCAGAAATACATGCTGTTTTCTTATTTAGATAATCTGTGATAATCTATTACAATGTAATTTATACCATACGGATAAATGTGCATTGTTTGTATATAGTGACCTAATATTGAAACATTTCTGATCGAATGATCTAACTAACAAAGTGGGGTAAAACATTTTTTGGGAGTGAAATAAAGTTATCTGTTTTTAACACCTCAAGAAACTCTCCATAATGAGAATAAAAAAAATATTTGCACAACATTTTCTGCTTACATGGATCTTTCAATACTTTTGAAAATACCATAACATTAACATGACTCAACTAATCTATATGAAAATTAGAAGTAATTTCTTTGATAAATGGTATTTAAGGGACGACGGTAAAATCCAATATGATTTTCCCAAAAAATAAATTAGTTGTTATAAATAGCTTGAAGCCTCTTCAGGTTTATTTAATTTTTTTTTAGGTATACAATTATTTAATAGTATTAGAATGAATGAAACAAATAGAACAGGTTATGGTAGCATTCAAAAATGTGTACATTCTGAGTTATGAGATAATAAAGTTTAATCTTATTCATAAAATGTTTTCTACAGAATAAATTTAGAATTTCAATACCTAAGAACCTTCTCGGGGCAAAACCAAACACAAAAAAAATATATAATATGAAGAAGATGGTCAGGGTTGCAGTAAAAAAAAGAACAAATAGTTTTTAACTATTAAATGTTCGACGATTCATCACACTTTGCTGTGATAAAAGAAAAAAAAATGAAAAGAAAAAAGAGAGGGTGATCTGAAATTATTTATTATCGACTTAATTTTTTTATGATAACCATAGTAATAATTTAAGATGGCGGTTAACAAGCTCGATAACAACATCTTGAGTGGGTCATCAGATCCCAAAGGCCTTATCGGAGTTGTCACTACGATGGGCCTAATGTGAGATTGGGGGTTATCTCTCCACTCTGATATAGATTCTACCGCCCTTATCTACAATCAGGAGTCTCAAATCAGCTGCAGTACATCCTTCACCATTTGATCAACGTTTTGATTAGTAATAAACTAACAAAATAATGCATTTAAAACGAGAAAATTTCATGTAAAATAAATTGTATTAATATATTTAAAGATTGAGAGAAAATCAGGTAATGTCAAAGAAACAAAAACAAACCAGGTAAACTTCCAGGTTGAAAAAGTTAAGATAATAAATAATAATAAATTATTTCAGATTCATAACAACAAAAATAAAAATAAGTCTGCCAACTAAATATGACATAATAGCTTCCTAAACGTTCTTTTTGGATTATTTCTCAACATTGCTTTAACATAATATCAAAATGGGACAAGGCGTTTTGGCATTCAGTCTTGTTCATGAAAATACATTAGTCCATAAGTAAGTGAACGCACTGGAAAGAATATGATACAAGTGACACCAGTTTATTTTTTCAAGAATCCTCAACATTTCTCTAGCTTTAACCAAATCGGACAGGGCGTTTTTGAAATATATCTATGAAAATACGTTACTGCATTTAGAAGTGAAAGAAGCAGATAAAATTTGATGAAATTCCAAATTGAAATTTTAGAGTGCCTAAAATGCAAATGGGACAACGTCTTTAGCATATATATTTTTTCAAGTACTTTCTGACTAGATATTCAACGTGATAATTTGGAGACAAATTATCGAAGCAATCTGTAAATGTTTTAAATCGATAAGTAGCAATATATATTCATTTTTATTTCAAAATTAAAAACTATTCGTTTGCCAACTCAAAAATAAAAAATATTTGTTTGCCAATTCAATTAACAATGATAGTTTATTTCATTTATGAATAAAATAATGTATTTATTTATGATTAAAGTAAATATTTTCAAAAACTACGGTGTTTATGCAATTAGATAATAATTGTTTGTAAAATTTTAATAGGAGCAGTTAATATTAATTTTTCCACAATTTATATTTTAGTTAATATATCCTAATCTCGAAATATTTAAAGTTTTAACTATAAAAAAATATTAAAGTTACTTTTCATCCTTCCGCTAATTGCGTTCTTCGTGG
>NW_027107116.1:161525-165093 GCF_000696795.3 Halyomorpha halys | reverse complement strand
TATTGACTACTGTGCCCATTAAACATGAGTTCTAAACAAACAGCTTTTACAACGCTCTCGAATTTGGAGGTGTCAGGTGTAGGAAGCATCAACTGCCAACATCAAATGTAACACAAGCTCCATAGTCAGATCTGAGGGGCATTGCCAAGTCACATTCGGTTGGTTTTACACAACATTTTGATCGGTTAAATTGGCTTTTGACGGGTATCAGTAGGAGATATGTAGGCAGCGAATGGTTGCATGAGTTAATTTATAATTACCAAATGAACATTATCATTATGTCGTATTATTAATAGCCATAAAAACCTTATTCAGTCCCTTCACAGGTTCATTCCACAACATTCATGAAGGTTACATGTCTTAATCCCTCAATATATCCCTATAATTAACATCAAAAGGCATAAACCGTCTCTCATCCTGTGGAATAAAAAATACAAACTTAAAATAATAAACATAAGTAAACTTAGAATAAAAATGGGCCGGTTTTCTTCTTTTTTTTTTACATTTAAAGAATATCCTTAAAACTACCAATTTTTAGAAAAAAAAAAAAAGAGAAAAATTTACTAAAATTGGTTTTAGTTTTTCTTATTATTATACAAAAATTTCTTTTTCATAAAATTATACAATATGTATTTATAAATTGAACAAAAATTATAACATAGCTTCGAAAAAAAAAATAATAGAAAAATAAAAAAAAATAGAAAAATATAACATAGCTTATAACCCTTATACCATTCATTTTTCTTTGTTACTTATTGCCTACAACCAGGCTCAGTGCTTAGTAAGGAAGTACTATTTTGAAAACAATGGTTATACAAGGAGATAACTTTTTTTAAGAACAGGCTGAACAGGCAGATTATCCCCAATTAACGTTCTCACTTTATGAGGCTAGGTAACCCCCGAAGGTCTCCAATATTAATACGATATTGAAACGTTTCGGACCGATTGAGCAAACAAAGTGGGGAAAATATTTTTTGAGAGTGAAATAAAGTTTATATCCGTTTTTAGCACCTAAAATTACCTATATAAAAATACCTTAATGAAAATTTTCCAAGAAAAAAAAATGTTTGCTCAAAATTTTCTGTGCTTCTAAAAAGTTATGTTTTCAGAACAACGGTTATACAACTAAGCGATTTTTTTTTTCAAGATCACGCTCAACCACCAAAGTTTCTCTACAGTTAAGAGTACCCGCTTTAAGAGATAGACCTCAAGAGGGCCCCAGAACCAAAAGGGTAGACTCGCGACTACTTTGTAACAGAAAATAATTATTTGTCACAGCCGAATTTGAACCTTGACGTTAGTAGCTTAGTGCCTTACCAATCTGCCACCGCGCTCTCCTATAAAGATATATCATTGTAAAATGGTATATTATCATCCTCCTATGTAAATGTTTTTCCAATTTTGAGGAACATTCGCGTTTATTTTGTATTTATTTATATATAACTTTAATTTACTTAGTTTCTAGTGTTACTATAATAATATATTTTTTCCTCTGTTTCGCAAATAATTTAATGTCAAGTTGTGCCCAACTCTATTTGTATGGCGAATATACCCATAGACAATGAAATAAATACTATAATACTAAAATATTTAAATCCTGACCTACAATCAAAACACATTATAATGAAATCGACAAAGCAAAACATCAATACGATTACTGGAATTTATTGATCTAATGTACCAAAGCAGCTGAAATTTCTTTCCAACTTGTTCAATATGTCTAATAAAATATTTATGACAGAACAAAGCTCTAATAATAGTCGAGGCATGATTTTCAGTAGTCGATATGATAGTTTAATTCAATAGTAGTAATTGTTATAGATACAGAATAGTTTTGGAAGAGGGCCTCACAAAAATAGGACAAAAACAGAATTAAAGTAGAAGCTAACTTGCACACTCGCATTGAACTCGCCCACAAACAGTTTCCATTTTGTTTATTTTATGTAAAATTTGATTTATTATTTATTATTTTCATACGCAAAATTAATCCTATAAATAATATCTATTTATAAAATATTAATTTTCATGTTATTTTTTTATTTATTTATTTTTTTTTGTAGCAGACATTTCTATATTGAAATATCGCTTTTCAGATCACAGAAAGGGAGAGGATAACAAACAAAAACAGAAAGGGATATATTATAAACAATAACTTAAACAAGATATGACCGAATTTTTATTGCTTTCCACATATATAAATAAATAATCATCACATATAATCACAATTACCATATAAACATATTTATATCTCTGATACGCATGCTCACATCCTAAACACCTACTAACTAAATTTTTGAAATTTTAATTTCACATTCACTGCGTCAAAACATTTTTTTACGAATTAATTGTAAAAAGTGCGGACATTTGAAATACCTACAAATATACAAATTGTTTCAGTAACCAATTTCCTAACATAATCCTTCTCGACTGACGATAAGAAACATCTCAAATATGACGACTGATTTTTACAGGAAATTAAATTTTGAAACCATTGTGTAGATAAAACGCGCTGTTTGCACGCAAATTGTAAAATGTAATAAAAAAAAAAATCTAGAGGCTATTTGGACTTTTAGAACCTGTTGGATCAAAAAAGTGTATGAAATAAATTTGTCTTAAAATCTAACTTACCATCACATTCCGTAGAAAAAAAAAGCCCTGTCGAATGTTAGAAAATAAACAATACCCTCAAAAGATAGACCGCATATCATTTCAATGATGCACCGAGAACAAAATCAGAATTCCAAAAATTGTAGAATCTATATATACAGGGACACAACATGTATACATTACACCTGTCAAAACTCAAAAAAATATTTGAAATAATTGAAATAATTTTACGTTCTAGATTTTTAAATTATCTCATATTTTAATTCCAAAAATTAATTTATATTCAATTTTTTATAAAGTATGATAAAGCTTATTTTTTAAAAAATATTTCCTATCATAAATATGGTAGGTTTTTGACGTTAAAAGTTTCCATCCTTAATAGCTTCACCAACTAGACTTAACAATAGACACTAAACACTAAGGGCTGTCTAACAGCAGGCACTAGAGTTGGAAAACGGTCTGGGTTACAAGTGTAAAATCGATGCAAGTGGTACTTTTCGACCTTAACAACTTTCATTCATTCATACATATAGGGTGTTTCCGGGTTAAGTTGCCAAGCTGAAAATACGAATTAAGGACCTTAAAACAAGAAAAAAATTTCCTCTGAAGGTATATCCGCAAACGCTTTGTTTAGGTGATATTCACACCTAAAAATTTTCATTGTTATGAATTATTTACATTGTATGAAATAAATAAAACCTATTTATTCGTTCTAACTACTTTATTAATTTAATGTAAACATTAAGACTCATATAAAATGTTGTTCAAATTGAAGGTATGTCCGCAAACGCTTTGTTTAGGAGATGCATTACATAGAATACTAATATGGCCTTTTATCCCTAACTGTATGAAAACTATTAGCAACATAAGGATTAATACTATTTGGAATTAGCATTAGGAACTGTCAATAACATTTATCAGTTTGTAAGAGACTTTCGTAGAGTACTCATCAATTTTCCTT
>NW_027107116.1:155085-161180 GCF_000696795.3 Halyomorpha halys | reverse complement strand
TTTCAGATTGTTACTTAAATCAAGTTAAACATAATCCACAATTTTCATAACGTTCTCTGGACAGATGAACTTACCTTCACAAGAAGAGGTATCTTCAATCAGAAAAATAATCACCTCTGGTCGCATGAAAATCCCCATGCAATTCGTGAGCATCATTTTCAGCACCATCAGCACCAATTTGAATGGTGCACCCATAAACCCACTAATACAATGTATGGTTGGGTATAATAGATAATATTTTAAAAGGTCTGCATTTCTTGCCGCCTCGACTCAATGCGGGCACATTTTTGGAATTTCTTAACAATGATTACAATAATTTAGTTGAACATATTCCACTACAACTGGGGACGGACATGTTGGCTTCAATTAGATGGTTGTTCTTCACATTGTGGAAGAGGTCAACGACAATGACAAAATGTTAATTATCTCAATGAATGGATTGGCCGTGCAGGATCTGTGGCTTGGCGTGACACCAATGGATTTTTTTGTTTAGGGTAACATTAAAAAAAAAGTCTATGGATGATCGGTCAATGATTTATTCATCAGGAATTACGAAGAAGGATAATTGAATTGTGTGAAACCATAACACATATCCAGTGTCGTTCTGCCACTGCTGCTGTTGAAGAAAGATGCTGAACCTGCCTTAATGCTCAAGGAAATAACTTTGAACAACATTAATTATGAATTTAATGCTTACGTTTAATTAATAAAGTAGTTGGAACAAATAAGTAAGTTTTATTTATTTCATGTAACCTAAATAATTCATAACAATGAAAATCTTTAGGTGTGAATATCTCCGTAACAAACCATTAGCGGACGTATCTTCAGAGTAATTTTTTTCTTGTTTTGAGGTCTTTAACTAATATTTTCAGTTTAGCCACTTAACGCTGAAAAACCCTCTATGTAATAATTTGTGCGTGTGTGTGTGTTTATGTATATTTTATTAAGTATAGATTAATGTATAAGTTCACTCCCTATAACTTCAACAATTTTTAGAATTTTATTTAATTTTCGCCGAGTCATAACAGGTGTATGTCATGGCCTTTTTTTAAAGTGTTTATTATTTTCCAACGTTATACGGTTTATTAATTGAACTTTGATATGATTTTGTTTATTACGTTTGTTAGGTTTTTCGGACTGTTTCCACGCCGGTAATCAAAAACCGTGACCAATTGTTTGCCCCATTAGATTTGGGATTCAGGGCGCTTAGAACATCAAACAAATTTTCAATACAAATTCATTGTAAAACTTCATATGCTATCAGAATAAGTAAAACAACTAACCGTATCGATTACGAATTCCAAATTTGTGGAAAAACAGAGGAACGTTAGAAAATTAGCCGTTATTAAACCAACCTTTTTTGAAAAAAAAATCGACTAAATCCGACAACGGACGTGATTCCTTGAGTGTTAAAAAATACGGAAATGACTTTACTCAAATTGATTTGCTCAATTTAGGGACAATACATAAAAAACTTAAATTTCGATTAAAATATTTATATAAAAATCCAATAATTCAATTAAAAAAAACCAAAAAAAAAAACCTTGAACTAAAAAGATTCCCTTCAAATTTGTATCTCAAAGAAAATACGTTTACACTTGCCAATGCTAAAATAGAAAAAATCGCATAATTCTACCAGATTTCATCTAACTAACGGTTATAAACTTTCAAAACTAATTGAACAGTTTATTTTATTTTTGTAATCTTAACAATTGAAATCAATTTTAATAGCAATTATCTAATAAAAAATCAGAAGAACATAGCGATTATTTTAAGTCATTAATTAAACAAAAATAAATTTTTAAATAAAAAAAGATGAAATAGAATTTTTATCACATAAACCAAAGGTTATAAATGTACTTTTTTTTTTCTTACCTCCTGGAACAAGAAATAAGCATTTACAAATATATACAATAAAATATGATATGTACATATACCAGCTATTTCATATACTAACATATACTAAAAGGTTATAAATATAGCAAACGGGAGGAAACGAATCGCAAGGAAAAGGAAAAATAATCTATAAAGTTATAAGTTTTTAGCTTGTTATATTTATTATTGATATTTACAACTGCATTAAATAAAAATACATCGATTAAATGAGATATTAGAAAAGGAATCATGGTTAGAAAAGGAGTGTGACTTGGGAGTTTAGAATGAAATGATCAATATCAGGTTCGAGCAATATAGGCTACATAAGGAACATTAAACTCTTTAAAAATGATTTTATTTGTGACAAAGTGAGGAACATTTCGGATTTTATTAAGGATTTTGGATTATACATTAGATACGAGAGGAATCCGATGGTAAAGTGGAGGCCAAACCCTCAACTCCGTATGTTCAAATAGGCAAATAGTTCAAATATTGTGGTCATATAGAATAGTCTTTTTTTCATTTGTCCAGTGTTGTAATAGTCAAAACCGTAGAGAAGTTACTAGTATTATATGAGGATTCCAAGTAAGTAGTTTGTCCAAATGTAGTTCTGGGTAGCGTATCTGCACAACTGGGGTAAGTGGAGTATTGTTTAAGGATACTGTAGGGCAGAAGTTCGTACGGTTAGTACAAAGGGTAAAGGTGATCGGATTGGAATTTACTCTAATTCTCCAATATTTAACCCTTTCTTAAGGGTTGTGATATGGAATTTGTGATATTAGGATACGATAGAAGGGTCATTATTCAATGATAGTACACATGGTCATCGGCATATGTGGTGATAACAGTATCAGGATGGGTTAGAATGTCAGCTGTAAAAACTGTATAATGGATGGTTGGACAAATCCACACCTAGATCCAAGGATACTATCCTGAGGCTCACGAGCCGACTGTGGAAAGAGAAAGAAATAAGCACTATTGTGGTTTACATTGAAAAACCAGTAAGTGGGACAGTAACGGATAATGACAAATGTAGGGGGAAGGAATTTATGGATATTTTACAGCAGGCCCGAGTGCCAGACTCGATCAAAGAAACATCATGATTAGAATAAAAATATTTATTTTAAATAAAAATGTCTGGTGTCTCATACAGCTCATACGACTTTTCTTACCACATTGATTAGGACCAATAAAATAAATTTATTGATTCCATAGAGATTTAAATTTATCCATTTACTTATGTTTAGTTTGCCTCACTTTATATCAAAATTTACTTAATATTCCAACTATCTAATTTCTGAGAATTAGCTTATTTTGGGAGTGGCGAGAGGAAGATGGAAAGAGATGCTAAAAAACGAATGTATAAGTTGAAAACTGCACAAAGATTTTTTTTGTAGCAAGAAACCAATGACATTAGGGATTCTGATTACTTTTAAAATAAAATAAACATATAACCAATTTACCTTATTCTATTAATGAACAAATTCTTTTGTTTAAAATATTTTTTCTGATCTTAAAAATTTATGTTATAAATGAAAAGTTAAAGAAGCTTTATCAAAATCAAAAGCCATTTTAGCAGTACAGTCTAGAGAAAAAGTTTTTATCAATTGTGGAACGAGTGACTTATAGAGGCATTCGAGGACAAAATCCTTCAAAACTAAAAAATAAGCCACGAAATTGGGCCATCAACAGATATATGTGACAGACTAACCAACTTCAGAAGAAATACTTTCATTTCAGATAATGAAATTTGTTATATCCTTTTTTTTCGTTTTATGCTTTATTATAAAATAAACGTTTTGCATGAATAGGTCTATAAATATTACCGAATTGATTCGATAAGATTAAAGTTAAATTTAATGTTACATTACCTCTGTGCCACCGCGTTCCTTTATTTTTTTTCGTATGAAACTAATATTTGCAGATGTTCCTCAAGGTTCCATCCTGGCCCTACTTCTGTACGTAATATTAACAAACGACCGACAAACGTCAATATACTAACTGCGACGTATGCAGACGACACTGCTATCATTTCGTGAAACACAGACTCTTTACAGGCCACACTAAAACTTCAACATAGTCTAAACAATATACAGACATGGTGCACACGATGGAAAATTAAGATTAATCACGACAAATCACAACATGTCACATTTACTCTACGACACAAAACATTCCTTTCAGTTTACATTGACAATCACCCTATACCACAAACAAATACTGTAACTTATTTAGGACTTACCAATGATGGAAGGTTGACATGGAGCCCACACGTCAAGACAAAACGTAAAACGCTAAAGTTCCGACTGAGACAATTATATTCTATACTACACAGACGTTCTAAATTATCGCTTATACAGAAACTTAACATATACAATTACTTACTAAAACCCATATGGATTTACGCCTATTAAATTTATGAACCTGCTAAAAAACTCACAGATTAAGAAAATACAAACTTTTCAATCACACTTTTTAAGACTGGCAACGAACTCACCATTCTACATTTCAAACGAGACCATTCACACCTACCTACGCATTCCGAATGTTACTGACCACATTCATACGACATATAAACGGTTTTACAACTCGTTACATGGACATTTCAATAAATTTATATGACAGATGGCAACACATTACATTCCTAACGTAACTCGGCGTAGGCTGAAAAGAAGTTATGTGCGGTCCATCCTAGTGCAATAAAATAATTTACTTAATGTCAGGAGGATGCACCACTGGGTGCATCTCCCTCATACCATGCCTAGATAGAACATCTCATTTGCTGGTTGTAAAGTACATTTACAGGTGCATATAAAAATAAATAAAAGATTAATTTAAAAAGTTAAAGAGATTAAATATGAATTTCTCTTTTTTTAACACTCCTGAAACCACGTCTAGTAGTCAGATTTCGTCGACATTTTTGTCCGAAAAAAAACTGGTTTAAGAATTCATCAATGGTTCCTCAAAAGAATTCATACTGTTGTAGTGCCCCAGGAAAAAATCAAATCAAAATTAAAAAATGAATGTGTGTATATATATTTGCAACTATTGGGTACATAATCGTTAGAGTCTAAAGGTTAAAGAGGGGACTGTTGTATCTGACCAACGCCTGAGGCCAGGTCTTGTTCGGAAAGTTCTGGGTGATGAGAACATGTTAACATAATATGCAAAGGGTAACTTGGAAATGACTGATTTACTGTCAGAGTCATGCGTTAAACAACCACAGCTAATTTTTGGTAATATTCCAGTACATTATTTAATTAAAGTTGGCACGCACGTTAGTAGTACATTTAATTACTAAGCTCTTGAAGAGCGCATACCAAACATATCTACAAACCATTTTCGTAAGAAATTATTTTAGTTACTTGATAAAGCGATACAATAAAGACCGTATTGAGCTCTTATCAAAACTATCAAGCAGGCTATAACTAATATAGGGAGTCGTAATCTTACTATCATTTGAATATACATACATATAAATAAAATAAAATCATCTTACTTTCTTTAAATCTTAACTAATATTGCTTGTCTGAGAACCGTGTTATTTATCTACAACTAACCACTGGCGTAAAAATTTCTCAGTGTAGCACACTAGTGATACTTAAGTTGGTAACCGAAGTTACCTAAAATTGAGATAGTAGTAAGGTACATCACGCTTTTGTTCTCAAAAATTGATTTCAAATATTGGTTGTAATTATAAAACTATACAAAAATTAAATAATTAGTAAATCATAATTTATTAGAAAAACATTTATTTTTTTTTTTCAATTCATTTCATATTTCATCCACAGGAACAAATCATTGTTGTTTATAAATTGCAAACAATAATGAATTAAAAGGCTGCATTTTATATATATATCTTGAGTTAACTTGAAATAAAGATAAAAGTTGGAAAAATGTCTCGATTTCATAGATTATATCTACCCATTATTGCATTGAAAATGTATTTCAGCACGAATCAATTCTCTTAGGATTGGTAAAAAAATATACAATATTAAATGTATCATCGAAAAAAAGTGTCACTGTTACATCCAAAAAAAAAAAATTATATATATATTGTTGGGGCGAGGGGCTTTTCTTAAATGAACCAACTTACCTCTTCCCCCTAAAAAATCGTTCGCTGGTTCGGTGGTGAAAAATAAATAACGGAGGACCTGTAAAGATGGTGAACACAAAAATAATAAAGAATAAAAAAGTAGAGAATAAAAAAAACCTTCCAA
>NW_027107116.1:150524-152264 GCF_000696795.3 Halyomorpha halys | reverse complement strand
TAAATCTCTCATTGATTATGATTATTACAACACTTAATTAGGAAAAGATTTAACTTATTATTAATTACAAAAACTCAAATACATAACATAATAAAATCTATTTGGAAGTACGGAGTCAAGCTTGAGGTTTTATCGAATTCCTCTCGTTTCCAATTCTTACAATCCAAAGTCCTTCCTAAAATTTTCAACACACCTAACTTTGTAAAAAACATAATCATTCAATCAGAATTACATAACAATCCTTCCATTATAAAATCCCTAACCATCCAAACCCCACCCCCTAGTTTCTAACCGCGCTTCCTCTTCTTTTCCTGACGATCCTCCGAGAGCGTCTAAAAAGAAGATGGCCTTGAAACCTTCTAATATATTAATGTAATTATAGTGCTACCAATGGCTAGTTTCTCCACAAGTCTACATCATATTACTATAACACTAATATCACATTTACTAGATGTATATGTATAAAATACAGTTATAAATATAAAAACAGAAAAAATAAAAAAAAAATTCCTTTTTGAAAAGCTTGACTTCGTACACAATATGTTACATATTCGGGAAGATAAACCAATATGTTATTGTAAAAACTAATGTGCTAAGTTAAAAAAGTTTAACTATAAAAAATCATATAATTCTCGATTGTTTTTCATCTAAACTTTGGAACATAGCAGATAAGAAATTATAGAAAGTAATCAGTAAAAACAGTTTACCTTAATCTTTCCAGATGTCTACCAAGCTGGAAAATCTTTTGTAACTACTGTTCAAACAGAGCGACTTCTTAGAGTGCAGTATTCCCAAAGTAAATTTCTTGGGAAACTTTTCTGCAACGGAAAAAACAAAAAATATATAAATGGTAACTATCAAAATATTGCCTTAAGTTACTTTAATTCATATTATAAATATTTATAATTTTCATGTTTTTAATTTTATAAATTATTTATAAAACATTGTTAAAAATAGATAACATATTTAGGTTTATATTATTTATAACGTATTTAGGTTTTAGGTAATTAGAAAAAACGAAATTGATGAGGAAATTAAAACTAGGTTAAAGGCAGGAAATGCTTGTTATTTTTCAATTTCGAAACTGCTTAGACAAAACTATTATCCTTCTCACTGTTCTTTATGGATGCGAGATGTGGCCTTTAACACTAAGGGATGAACAGCGCCTTGAGGTTTTCGAAAATAAAGTATTACGTAAAATATTCCGACCGAAAAAGGATGAATTAACAGGAGAATCTAGAAGACTACAAAACAATGAATTAAGGGACCTATACCCGGAAAAAATAATTCAAGGGCTTAGTAACGAGCGGATCCCTAAAATGTTAATAAACACTAAACCGATGGGTAAACGTCCGAGGAGCAGACTGAAACGTAGATGGGAGGATTGTGTTAAAACTGATTTAGTAGATTTGGGTTTGGAGGGGCATCACTGGAAGGATGTATGTAGAGGTTGTATCGGTAGTATTCATGGTATTGGCATCGAAGGTTATATACTAATACTAATTAATACTAATGGGTTAGGCCTTCACTATTATTATTATTAGAGATAATTAAAAAGTTATTAATTTAATTTAGAAGAGCAAAAATACTTACAGTGTTTGATACTATTCGAATTTGGAAAGTGCGGATATAAACAATAATTTTTTAATTTTTATCTAATTATGAAAAATAACAGTCAATGTATGCTAAGATGAAATTGTATTAGAAAAACATACATAATTTGAAATTGAAAAAGATTTT
>NW_027107116.1:149073-149828 GCF_000696795.3 Halyomorpha halys | reverse complement strand
TCTTTCAAGAACATCGGATTCATTTTTTAGCTAAAAAAATAACAGTCAATGTCTGCTAAGATGAAATTGTATTAGAAAAATATACATAATTTGAAATTGAAAAAGATTTTTCGAAGTAACGAAAATTACTTGGGCATCATTAGAAATTATCATCTTCATCAAGTTTTTTGACCTTAAAATTGTATATAGGAATAAAATAGGTATAGAATTCGAGTATAAAAATGATATGATAAACGAAATCTTCAGTATTTTTATTGCAATTAGACTTCAGTCAGCTGATGTATAGCACTTTAAAAATGACGACCAATTTCTGCCCATTTACTGGACTGGGTCCTGAACACCAGAATCAAATAACTAGAAAATTTCATTCATATCGGTTTTATACAGCAAGAATGTCTTAAAATCATCTGTACCGATTAGAAATATCGAAAATATTTTAGAAATAACAAAAAACTGTGATGAAATTTTGCAAGGGTACTTATTTCGTAGAGTCATAGGATATTTTGATTTTTTTTTTTTAGGAGACCGGACTAGGCGACCTAAGATAGTTTCAGGAACAAAACACCTTATATTAAAAAAAAAGTTAAAAACCTTATCTGAATCAGTAATTGTTAGAATGACGATTCGATATCCAATGAGACCCATCATCCTTATGTCGAGATTGTAAAAATGTGTTATAATTTATTTTACTTAGTTTAATTATGTTCATTTAATTTATTTATTTTCTGTTTCTATACATATAGAGATTTTATTTT
>NW_027107116.1:142922-148493 GCF_000696795.3 Halyomorpha halys | reverse complement strand
CATTGCATTTTTTTCTTAATATCAACTGCTATATTTTTTAACAAAAAAAATTATTTTTCGTTTCCAGTCACATATTCCTAAATTTTACAACCATTAACGAGTATATTCAATCATAATTGGGACCTTTAGTCACACATTAGTTGTTATTTACAGGTACAGAAAATGTATTCAGTAGATTTGATTATAAACATTATCATAAATAAATATATTCATACAATTACATTTAATATTATCAAATTAGTTACTATTTTAGGCTGAAGCATTTAGATCTCTTATATTTAGAATATTTCGATATTTCCAAAGTCTTATCAGTAAATCGGACTTTCTTTCAACTAAAACAATTGGAAGTTAAAACATAGAAAAGAAAATTAATAAAAGTTATTCCTGTACAAATCGCTTATAATTCAGAACGTATTGAACTACATAAAGTAAAAACGTTACCTCCACCTAATGTAATTAATTTCACTAAAAAAAAACCAAAACATTGTTGAGGATTTATAGACCAATAAATCGCCAACTTTTATTACATATATAACTCTGCTTAAGTTGATATTTACACCAAGGAAAATTTTTTAATCAATAACGATTTTTAAATATATTTTAATCATTCCAGAAAGCAGTAGACTGGGCTTTTTACAATTTAAGATCAATTTATTAATTTTTAAAAACGCCAATAATTACAATCAATTATCAAAGGATTAGAAAACGAAAATTCCGAAATAATACATACTTAATTCATAATTATTCAAAAATTCTTAAAAAAGAAAAATTAGAAACATACGGGATAAAATTAAACCTACTGAATGAATAGCTTATAAATGAGAAACAGATTAGGTGATTTTATATCATAATTAATCTACTTAAGTAGCATTCTTTGCAATTATACAGTTAAATGATTTCATTAATGTAATCGGATTTTTTTAAAATTAATTATTGAGGCAATATAGATTTTTAAAAAATTGTTATGTGCGAGGAATGCATACATTAAATTAATTCAATGTATGATGAAACAATCTGATGAGCTATAACTGTATTGAAAAATAGATCATCGGAAAGTAAACAAATCTTGCTATATAATTTTTTTTTTTAAATTGTTAAGTTAGTAAATAAACTACTAAGACATATACTTATATATCACAAGCGTAAGAAAAGGTCTATTCAAAGGGGAAAAAAGTTCTCAGTGGACAGTTGTCTGAGGTGTTTTATATTACCGAAACGTAAAAAAAAAAAATCATTAATTTCTTTTATAACACACCCTGGATCATTATTCCCTGGGAGAAAAACATTATCATAATCATCAAATGTTTCACTAAATACATAATATGTATTTTTAGTATAATAAATATTGACTATTATTATTTATAGCACCTTAATGCTATAAACCAAAACCGAATAATTCTTCAGATTATTTTTTTCTTTCAAGAACATCGGATTCATTTTTTAGCTAATAGAAAAATTCTTCAATAGGAATCCTTAGTTGAGGAATAAAACAATACTTTTCCTGTTTTCGACACTAGGTGTTGCAAATTGGCAAAATAACTAGAGCTTTTTAAGATGGCTTAAATTAAAATAATTTCTAATATACTAACGTATATCAAAATTCAAATATATGATTACAACATATTATAAAAAAAACTAATAAAATACTGCAGGCAATTCAAGAAAAATCGAACAGCCTAAATTATTTAACAAGGCAGGTTTTTAATGATAATAATAAAAGTTTAGCAAACCCGAAGATTCGATGCCGATACCACCAATCGTTTTATCCCTCCCCACATCACCTAAATCAATTTTAAGACAATCCGCCCATCTACTATTCGGTTAAGTTTTAATAACAATTTAGGAATCTTTTTTTTCCCTCTTTCTCGCCATCTGCTAGGGTTACGCATACCATTCCTACCAATAATTATCAATTTTATTTTACCATATTTTATTTTTTTTATTATTTATTTATTGGGGTTCAACTGTGGTGAAGCCCAACGCTCGCGAGTGAGCGAATGACAATTTAGGAATTCGTCCATTACTAAGTCCCACAACCTTACACGCCGCAATAATATAACCTGAATTCCTATTTATTGGGTGCATTTCCCTCATTTAAGCGTTCTGTTGTCTTCTAAATTCTCTCGCTGTCGTTCTTTTTGTTCCGAGTATTTTACGTTATACTTTATTTTCAAAAACTTTAAGGCGCTGTTCTTCCCTTACAGTACCAGACCAAGGGAAGAACAGCACCTTTAGAATTTAGAAGGCTACGCAAAGTAGAATTAAGGAAACTGCGCCCGGTATATTGAGTTTCATCCTAAATTTATAAAAAAAATGTATTTTGTGAGGAATATATGAATTTACATCCTTTCTCATAGTGGCATAGAATTTCAGTGCTCTGATGTTTTATAATTTATCCAAGTCAACGTTGAAGTAAGTCCACTGATCCTATTTTACAAAAAAAAATGTAATATTTATGAAATACTCCATTAACCAAAACTCAAGAGCTTTGTACACAACTAAATTATGCAATTTTATATTATTGAAAAAATCGTTACATGGAAGTTCGCATCGAACAGCTTTGTAGACTTAACTAGTTATAAGATTATTTATAATTAGCGCTGGGCAAAAAAGGTGAACCCGGTGAGAAATTATTTTAATTTATGATGCAAAATTATTAATTTAAATTAAAAGTCAGTAAAATGTTACTGAGTACGAGCAAAAAAAGAACTTTAGTGAGCTATATAAAAATGTGACGTTGGAAGAAAAAGGGGATTCAAACTGATTGATCTTGAGATTGTAGTTAAAAGACAAATATTTTTATATTATCGAAAACGATTCTGTTTTCACTATTTATGAATATATCAGTTATATATCAAATGAAATATTTTACTAATTTAATTATTCAAACCTTATCTATTTCCACCCATCCCTACAACCCACCTAGAAGATTGAAACGGCAGTGGCCAAGAGACTTATTAAAATAAAAATGGACAATTGGAGTTCTGGCAATGGTCAGATTCTCCACTCGAGTGTTTGCGGCACTTGCTCAGCCTCCACTGACTCACTACCAGTGATGCGGTGAGAGGGATGCGCTAGGATCTTTTGAGCTCTGCTCTACCCTTCACACGTGGGGGATAGAGTGGGCTCAGGGATCCTCAGGTCGATTGTGTAAATATAGTATATTAGAGTGTAAATGTGACTAGAGACTATATTATTTTATCATTATGTTATTTTATTTATTTTTCATACAGATAGTTTCATTATGTTCATTTTTTGTATTCTTCTGTTTGTATATATTTTAAGAGGTTCTTTTTTTTATTCATTTATTTATTTTATTTTATTTTAGTATGTATGAGATGATTCATCACTATTACCTATCGGCCACAACTGTGTGGCAGATTGTAATATCTATCAATAAATAAAAAGTATTTTTAAAAATTTAATTATAAGTATTTATTTTCTACACCTGTGATGAACTTCTTAAATCCAATCAGGGATTGCTCTATTACTTATGAAAACAATGATCTTATTATTACTGCCACCTACATTTTTTATTTATTATTATTTTTTTAACGGTTCGATTTTCCTTGATGATTGACAACAGCTAAACCACACGATAGACTAAGTATTTTTCCCTCTTTTTTTAAAGCAATAATAATATCTGTAGCATTGAGTATTAAAAAAAATTTCTTTTGTTTTTTTTTTAATATCTTCTGAATGGAGCCGACTGATAGGTCTGAAATTTAATGTTTTGAAAAAAGAAGTATCTACTTAGTGAAACAATAAAACCGACTGTGCTTGCCTCCGTCAGTGTCAATGTGCACGATCTGTTTATTTAAATCTAAATAATCTTGTTACTTTCAAATGAGCTTTAATGTAAAACGAAAGGATTAGTTAAGTGTCAATTAAATTATGTGTGGGAAGAGTAAAATGACGTAATAATCTGTTCAAGTAGTATGGTCGTAAAAAATGAGTTCTGGTTGTTGCGTTATGTTAATCATGCGACGCATGATTTACTTTTTTGTAACTGTTTCATTAGGATCAACTGTTTAGGATTATGGGCGAAAATAGAAGGATAGACTTAAAATTTCTGATCCATTACTTAATCAAGCTCATAAGCTATTTATTAAACATTTTAGGGCAGCCAGGAATGCTTTCCGTGTTATGTTCAGATCCATATGTAGTATTATAACTCAGTTTTGAGCAAGATTTAAATTTTAAAAAAATGGTTTACAACTGTTTACGGTTTTCGACATACACCTTAATACGTAATAACACCCATTCGACCTAGAATTTAATGATATTAATCTTTTATACCCTAACGTTTTTACTGGAATGGACCGTGTAAGAGTTATAGAGGAAAAATAATAGTAAATTAGTAAGATTTTTAGAGCGTTTTCCTGTTGCTATCTGCAACTTTACATGATAATACATTTAGAAAATTTTATCTTAGTTATACTGGAGTGAAACAGGCGTGTAGAGAAACTACCCATTGGTAGCACTCTAATCACGTTTTATACTAGCAGGTCTTGTGGCCATCTTCTTTTCAGACACCTCGGAGGATTGTCACGAATGGGAGAGGAAGCAAGGTTAGGAACTTGTGGGTTCGGGTGGTTTTATAATGGAAGGAATGAAATCTGGTTCGGACTAGATCGGTTACACATGGACCATTAAGGTCTTTATTTATAGGTCTTTATTTATGATTTTATTTGTGACAAAGTAAGGAACATTGTGAATTTTACGAAGGATTTTGGATTCTAAGGATTGGTTGAATGTTAATAGGGTGAATTTTAAGCATCAGCCCCTTGTACGAATGAATCTAATTTTTTTTTTCATTTATTTATTTATTATTATTTTTTTAGAAATCTGATAAGCCAGATTTGCCAATAACTCTTTAAACATTTACTTATTAAAGTCAAACAGAAAATAAAAAAACAAAAAACAGAATAATTAGGTGCTGAGAAAGCTTAAGTGGGTAAACAAATTATGGCTTAAATTAAATTCATTATAACAAACCAGCGATTTTGGGATTCCATAGAAATCCTATATTTCAACTTCCTGGAATATTTTTCAAGACAAATATTTGCCTGCATAGTAATAATGCTCTCATATTTATAATTTGACTGGAGAACTGGCTAGTGCGGTCATAATAAAGTATTTGGGGTCGAGTAAAGAGGAGGGGGGAAGGTGGATTCCACAGAGGTAGGGCTGGTTATTGGAAAGCCGATGTCAATAAAGCCTACCCGCTTTCCGTCACCTCGAGGGTTTTTCCAATTAAACTTTTCCCACCCCACTGCTTCCGGATAACGGTTCATTTGTAACCGATCAAACTGTTTACACTTTCATCTCCTTCCCCGTATGTTTTTCTAATGCGATGTTTATTTTCCAGATGGCCGTTAGGGTGTTTCAAAGCGGACTAACTAGGGCAGGGCACGTGTTTATGGTCAGAGTTTAAAATTAACAAAAAACGGAACTAAAGAAGATTGTTAATCTCTCTGGAATAGGCTAAAGGCGGTCAGAATTATATCTACAAGAGCCCGGAAAAAAATTAAGTTATTTTATCTCAATTTTAAATTACTTGAATGACAA
>NW_027107116.1:114981-142839 GCF_000696795.3 Halyomorpha halys | reverse complement strand
CTGCCAGATTTTTACCTAATTTATGGAGCTGGGTGGACACTAAAAGTACTCCAGAACCCACAAGGGTTGACTCACAGCTACAGTGTAACAGAACAATTTTCTGCCCGGGTGGATTCGAACCCGGATCGTTCCCTACTCCAGTGCCATCGCGCTCCAATCCCTGATATGAATAAAAAAATGATACAATTAAAAGTAGAGTAAATTTGCTATAATTTGAACCCGAATTCGATGGTTCTCCAGATACAGGTTTTCGAAACGCAATGAAAAACAATGTTCCGTTTAAGAAAACTGTATCTCGCGAACTATTGAACTTTAAAAGAGCACTATCAGAACTACTATTTAAAAAAACTTTCTATTAATTAAATAATAATTACGTTTTTGGTGTTGCAGGTAGTTAAGGATATGGACCCCCATGAAACCATGAACAATTATATATTTAGCTCAAGTAAAATAAAATTAAGGGGGAATGCCCCATAAATACTTCAATACATACTTTATAATAACATTTCCTAATATAGTCTACGTAAAATCGAACTATTTTCCAACAGAAAATAACACTCATTTTTATTTTTTTTTTAAAGAAATGAAAAAAAGGATTTTTTT
This sequence comes from Halyomorpha halys, assembly GCF_000696795.3. Taxonomy (NCBI): domain Eukaryota; kingdom Metazoa; phylum Arthropoda; class Insecta; order Hemiptera; family Pentatomidae; genus Halyomorpha; species Halyomorpha halys. The sequence goes on along the minus strand of NW_027107116.1, from coordinate 142,236 downwards.
TTTACATTTGAACATCAGTCATTTCTATTCCCATTCACTATGGTTGGCTAAGCCTTAATTTTGACACTTAAGTTATTGTTTTCATTATTTTAATTAAAAAATTGGAGAAGATTTGGCGAGTTATCTCTGAAATGGTAGAAAATGTTTGAAACTCATGGATTTATCAGGACTGAAAAACATTAGGTGTTTATTGAACCTTTGTTGCCAATTCGGCACCAATCGGTTCATCTGATGTGACTCAGGACAAACGACCGTTACAAAAAAGCGTTACAGTGCACTTACAATAACAGTTAAACATGCAAACTATATAATGTAATAGATCAAAGATAACCACAAGATTGTTCAATATTTAAACTCATAAATGCAGACTAATCCTATGGCAACGAAGTAAGTCACGCGTTAGGGACCCCGTATTTGTATTGAGAATAGATTGAATAATATCATTATTTCCCAAATTAATAATTCATATAATTATAAAACAAGTTACAAATAATATGGTATTTAATAATTGCTGTGAATTGAAATTTTGACCTTCTCCGTATTCTATAAAGTTAATTTTATAGATTAAAAAAAATCTTTTAGTAAATTTGTACATTTAAAATAATAATATTGGTAGTTTTAAGCTATTGTTACTAATAAAATGTTGTATATGACAACGTTTCAAAATTGTAAAATTTTCATTTTATTCGGTTACCATGTTTTGTGCCGGAGTGTCTCATTTATTGTATCTTACAACAGTGTCAAAGCTATAACACCTAAATTGTCAAAAATACTAAGTCTGGACTCCACTAGGAGCAGAAAGGTGAGAATTAACAGTTCGTGTTACCACTCCTCGTTCTATGACGCTAAAATTCTCCAATCTAATTCGATTAGGCCATGAGTACCAGAGTATTGATGCGTTGCCTTAGCTACCGATTCAGAAGCGGCGCCGATTCGATTCCGGCCTGAGGAGTTAAAATTTATGTCAAGGCAGAACCGTGGAATGAGTCGCAACCTTCCTAATCTGGCAATAATAGAATTGTATACTATATAATAACTACCCCGTATTTCGAAAACAGGTTGGAGTAAAGAAAAACAATTTTTTTCGGGATTAAATATTTTGAAATGTAAGAAATATTACTCAATATGGTTGCAGGTAAATTTTTACCTTCTACTCGTCTTTATTAATAAACAATGTAAAGAACGCAATAAAAAATTGAAAACATAGATATATCCATTTTTTTTTTCGAAAAAAATTAGTTGTGAAAGAAAAACGAAATATATGTTATAAATTAAGTATTATAGAGCATATTTTTATGAGTTTTCTTAGCATATGTCATAATATTTCCATTGAATTTCATTAGCTAATGCGGATGAGGCCGCACACATATGCCTGAAGTCGCATCAAAATCCAAACTGAATTGGGTCAGTTCACAATTTGTTATTTATACCCACAAAAATTAACGATATACATACTATCACATTAAAACAATTTGCATCTAGTGGATGGGGATGATGCGAGAAATTCATCTTTACACCTTACCACTTCCACTGGACAAGAGGAAAAATAAATTAAAACGAATTAAAATTACTGTGGTGTAACAGAATATTTAATTGAAAAATTTTTGTTTGTCAAGTTATATTATCATAACACAAGATAGTGTCATTTTTTTTTTACCTTTAAAATTAAGTTAGAACACAGCATGATTTCTTAGTACATTGATGTAAACGAAATAAAAAAAAAAAAAATTGCTCCTCGTGTAATGAATTGATCGAATCAGATCTTTTATTGTTTAATAAAATTGTATTGTACATATAACAAAGGATTGCAGCTAATTTTTATTGAGGAAATAAAATAGCTAAATTATATATGATCGTATCACTTGATTGAGACTGGTTTTACTGTTTAAATAAAATAAATTGTATCCAAGTGGTCCCAAAATACTCTTTATTATTTCTTTAAATGTCCAACCAACGTTTGGGGCATCCTCAAGGACAATCTTGAATATAAATTTTCACCTCAAATCCAACAATTTAAAAACTTTCTGCAGGCTATTCTGACCAGGTCATCAATTTCAGTTAAATTACCCTATTTCGTCACATTTTCATTCAATTTTAAAATTTTTAATTACAAATTAACAAAACAAATTGTCTGATAGTAGGGTTAAGTTAATATGTAGCTAAAAGGTATAAAATTTAATGGGAAAGTGACAAAATAGGGTGATTTGAAATTAAAGACCAGGCCAGAATAAGGTGTAAATATGCACTTATACACAGTTATATGTTGATCGGGGAGGGCCCGGGGGGGACCCGCTTTGCTGGTGGTGAATTATGGTAGGTTTAGACTGCAGTTGGTCTGACAACAGCCTTATGAATCTGCAGCTTCAGCCAAAGAGAGTGGTGATTTCAAGAGCTGATAAAGCCTGTAACTCTTCTGGTGGGCCATCTTGAGCTTCTCACGGACATAGCGGGAGAAAGTGAGGTGACGATCAAGTGTGACTCCTAGAGAGGATGGAGGTAGAGATCCACTGGTCGACCTTGTCAATCATGATAATAAAATAGAGCTCGCAGACAGAGCTATTTTATAGTGAAATACAAAAAAAAAAAAATGTAAACTATATCATGAAAACAAAAGATATTATAAAAAAGTAACGGAGAACAAGAGCTCAAAATCTAAGGGTCATGACTCATATGCAGAACCAAAGTAATAGGGGAAATTTAATATAAAATGACGCAAGAGCTACATTTGAGCAATAGACACATTATTGAAAGTTATTCAGGTTAATTTTTACAATGGATTAATAGGTTATTCCGGAAAATGTAAAGGTAAAGGCCATAATAAATTTAGTACAAATTAAGTGATTTACTAATCATATAATAAACTGAAATTTAATTATAAATTTTGTAGTATAGTTTTAAATTTACAGTAGCATAAAAGTTAATAGTATAAGGTAAATACAGTAATAAGAATTACTGATAAGAGCATCCAAAATATTATTTTATATTGTGGAAAAATAAAATTAATACCTATATGACACGATTTTAATCTCAGTCACAGTAAATGGAAGATAATGGAAATAATATAGTTTCGCAATTTTTTAGTATATCTAAAGTTGAGAGAATATTGAAAAAATGAAAACTTATTTATTTAACATTAATTTATCTCAAAAACTGAGGGATTATAAATGTTGTAACATACATAAAAACATAAATGATGTGCGTTGAAAAATAGAACCACACCTGGTGAAGCAAGACGTAGATTGCGTCCAAAAAACATTCCAATTTAAAATGTATTATCCCTGTATATAAAAAAATCTAATCTTTTAAAAAATCTATGAAAATACATTTTTAAATTTATAATCATTGAGGTATCCAATGTTTACAATAATAAGATGAAGTTACCACATTACTACTATTAGAATTCCAATAATGGAATATACGTAAAAATTGTAAATACATAATTATCTACTTTTTTTTGTATTTACACCCTGTCTGGTCAATTCAGAAATTTTATTTTAAACATTGGAGAGGAGGAAGGGGTTATCTACAGCTTACCACAATGATATGGTAACCCATGGTATGGTTTCAATATTTCATTCCATGGGACCGCCACGAAATAAAACTCAATTCCCTCAGGCCGGATTCGGAACGGTGAGGTAGATGCCATGAACAACGGTTGTGCAAGGAGATGATTTGGTCAGAATCACGCTCGACCATCAGATTTTTACCCACTTAAAATGTATTACCTGACATTAATTCAAACATACGTTTATATTACAGATATGTATCACTTGTATTATTTCAAATTTTATTTTTAGTATTAAATGAGGTATGATAGTAAAATACACTAAATGCTTAATAAATAATAATTATGGAGTCCAGAGAAAATACCTTAAACGAATTTTGAGAAAGATCTTCCTGAATAAAGTATGCTAAATTCCTTTAAGAAAAACTGGAAAATAAAATTAGGATTGTATTCCTTATAACTTATTACAATAAAGTCCTTGAAATCCATTTGGTGAAATTAGAGCAAACAAAAAGAACATAATTAAACCTAATTTGAAGGAAAAGCATCATTACTAATCAAATCTGCAACAACTAATTAATTCAACATGAAACAAACCGGAACTAACCCGCAAACATTCCCTCTTGAAATATATTCATTACCCAACAATTCCAACTATTCACTAAACAATTCCTACAATTTACAGATCCCTCGGATCAGAAAATGGTAAATTATTCCCCTAACAAACAAGTGGAGGCACACTGGGAAAGGTAACTTTAATTCCATACTAAAGTCAGTAAAACTGAACAAATTAAAACATATTTGATGGTATTATGTATATTAAACTACAATTGAAGTTGAAAATTTGTCACACTTCGTGGTAAATATGACAAATATTTATTAAAAATATATATATTTTAAGGGGTAAAAAGTGAAACTAACGTTAATTCAAATTTAAAACACTTTATCATTTTATAAGTGTCTCTTCGTGTCTAATTATTCCCTCCTCCATAAAACACAAACGTGAATCGATTAGACTTTATTTGGTTATTTTTGATTTTATGCATATCTAGGCTGAAAAATATACTTTGCCTTTGCTAAAAATATTTTTCTTCATAAACAAGTATGTTCTCAGGAAAATTAATTTCAAAATATATATAAGGATTTTATAAATAGTGCAGATTGTCAAAAAAACAACATAACTAAATCTCTCTCTCTCTCTCTCTCTCTCTCTCTCTCTCTCTCTCTCTCTCTCTCTCTCTCTCTCTCTCCCCTCCCCCTCACTCTCTCGTCAACCATAAACTATTTTGTTACCTTTAAATTTTTTTTGATCACTCCATAAGTATATATTAGAATCGCTGAAATTTAGTTGGATTGAGAAAGTTGTTTAATATCGTTGTTTTTAGTTATTAATTAAATGTTAAGAGGTTATGTTAAAGTTACATTTAAATAGGTTTTGTTTTGGATATGGGAAAATATTAATTAATATTACAATTTAATCAGACCATGCTAAAGTCGTGAAAATAGTGACGGTCATTTTTAAAATGAGTTTCTCGACTTTAACACAATTGATTTAACATACTTAGCACAGGTTGCATGAACACCGGTGATATTTAAGTTCTTATTGCTACCAGCATTTTATAATTATCATAATAAAATATTAACTGTGGTTTTTACTGCTTCGAAAATTGTAGATGTGCATAATTCGGGGTACTAATTTCAATAATTGTCAGTATTTGGTTATTTTTTATTGTATGCATATCTAGGCTGAAAACAATATTTAGCCTTTGCCAAAAATATTTTTCTTCATAAATCAGAGTTTACAGGAATAAATGACGATTTGGTGGGTATATATAAAATTATCTCTCAAACATGACGTTTTAGGTAAAGAACATATAAAACATGGGTGTAGCTCTAATAAACTACCTGTTGTTTTGAACGCATGACAAAATATACGAAATAGAAGAAATATCGAAGAATATCAAAGATATCAACATAGTCGTGAATAGGATTAAATCGGATGAAGGCGATTTGTGCATAATATTCGGAGCTTCAGCAATAAAGTTCAGCATAAAAAAAAAACTAATGCTTTTAAACACAGAATTTTATATGAGTAAATAATAATAGTAATATAATGATAAGTAGAAATTACTAATAGATCTTATCAAATATATTTCAAGAAAGATAAAAATTATGATTATGATATAAACGATAACAATAATTAACCATGCCATATAATAATAATAATCAGTTCAACAATTGTAATTGATAATAATAACAACCATTTAAATATAAAACATATTATAAATTCCTCATTAAATTTGTTAATACTATTTGAAACTAATCGTTTTGCAAGTATAGAAATAATTATTCATAACCTTTAAATCTGTCACGCGTCTCAGACGAAATTACAGCAGAATCATAATTTTCAAATTAGGTTATTCAAGAATTTCAATAAATTAAAATGTAATCATTGCTAATATTTAAATAGCCATCACCCAGCATATATCAATTCCTCCCATACTGAAAATATTTCTCTTCTTTGGTTTTAAAACAACCGATTGGATATTTTATTGATTGGACAAGAACCTTAGAGTGCATCAAAAACCATAAACGATACAGGGACTTCATTTATTCCCATTGTTGGAGTTTAGCACATAGTGGAGGTGTATAGTCACCTACAGCAATGAAGTCTCCAGTCCGAAGATTCAGAACATGGAATCAAGGTGGCTTAAAGAGAGGTTATGACCAGGACAGTATACTGTTGAAAAAGCTACAAGGAAAGGGCGAGTAGTAATTATTACCGAAGTAGATTGGATAGCATCAGTTGGATTGGAAGGCATAAGGAAACAGTTGACAAACTATAGCTGGGACCTTCTCTGCATAAGTCACCAAGTACCTCTCTTAACTCAGACAAAATATAAATAACTCTACGAGTCTATAGGAGGAGCTTTGTTGTTCAAGCAGCATTTAGATTTCAAAAACATATATTAGCCTCGTACCTCAAGTATATCGAGAATGCTCTGCGGCCAAGAAACCATCGAAGAAGAGCAACTGAAAACCTACCAAGATCTAGATCAGGCGCAAAAAAGGAGGCAAAGATTAAATCTGACGAGAACTTGTCTACACGACTCAGCACATGACACAACTCAGAGATCAAAATGGCTATCGGATGCATACTTTCCAATAATTCGTAAAAATTCACCGTTCCGAAAAACAAACAAGTAATTAAACACATATAAAATGTATTATAGTCACTTGGGTAATTTTTCGGTTTGTATTTTCGTCCATCAAGTCATATCAAAGTCTTATTATTTGTTGAGGGGGTCACACCCTTAATCATAACTAAACCTAACTCAGATTTATGTTCACTGTATACACCAATTATATCTTATAGTATTATGATATCTTATTATGATTTAAGTCAAACATATTAGGATACTTAAAGAGTAAAGCAATTATTTTTAATCCCATTAATTTATACTTACTGAATGAGTGAGTAAAGTAAGACTCAACAAAAGCCAGGATGAAGAAAGGGATGAAATGATACCGAATAAAGAGAAAAAACCGAAGTAATAAGTTATCAAGTAAATCTACAATATGAAACAGATACAATATCGCCTAATTAATAAGAGGTTATTCATTAAATTTTAGTACGCATACAGATAATTTTGGTTAACTAAGCTTTATTTTTATTTCCAGTTTTAGTTTTAATTTTATTATTCTTATCAAATCTCTGTATAACTATAATTTAAAAACAAATTTCTGCATGTATTTATTTTTTATGACTCCCCTTCCTGGTCCTTCTGTTATCCAGATGTGACCATTCTATTATAACCATGGTGGGGTTCATTTTTTTTTTCATTTCGTGGGACCGCCTTTCAGGCCGAATTCGAACCTGCGCCGCCCACCTCAACCACCTTACGGTCTGGACTTAGCTACGGACGGCCCTGGATTTATTTGATTATTCAAATCAAGCTATATAGTGGATTCATTCATTGTTAAAAATTTCAATACAGCCGTCTTATTTTCAATAATTACACAGCCAGTCCTAAATCACTTGTGATACATGGGTAATATCTAGGCTTCACTAAATTATCCTGATAATTGAACATAATTCATATCCCAAAAAGAAAAATATCGAAAATCCGTATTGTTTTGAAGAGAGAGGAAGCGAAGAAAGCGAGTATAACATTCCTAACTTGATACACATTTTTTTTTTTTTTTGGTGAATTGTTGGAATATCTTACATCATTTTTTTTTTTTACTAACTTAGTATAGATTATTAGATATAACCAGAACGATTATGAGTTAAGATTTGGTGAGTCAATAACAATAGTGATTTTTTTTTATTTATGGTAAGCAAGGACCTTCGAGAACTTCAAGAATATGAAAATGCCATGCCAAACGATTGGATGGTTCTATGCCGAAAACCAGTTGAAATGAAAAATAAATATTTGATATAATTGCATCTGTATAAAAGGTACACTCTGTCCTTTTATTTTGTCAAAATTTGAGACCAAGGTGACATTTCTTGTAACTTAGAGTTGATTTGATATGGAATAATCCAGTGTCCGGTATCAGTGTCACTCTATTTATCACACTCCCTCTCCATCTTTTTTTTTTTTTTATTTCGTAAGGAAGGTTTCACACCCTTACCAAATAATAGCAAGGACCCCAGCGAACTAATGGTATATTTGATTTGATTTACTCAAATTTCCTGGTATGTGTTTGTCACTGTTCGAGTCTACTGTCGGATATTATGCACAAATAAAAATAAGCTTAAAGCAAGCTCTTGCCGTGCATTCACACGCTTTTACTAGTTAATTATGCTTAAGAACTGTGGACGTAGATATTGTATTATTATTTTTTCATTTTATTTTTTTTCAAGTTACTTTTTTATTTTATACTTCTAGATATAAGCGAATGGTTAAATGGAACTTAACTTCATTAGGAACTTTCCCGGTGACCCGCTACTACTAAGTTTTAGGTCAAATGAATTTTTAAAAAAATCGTAAAGGCATTGTATTCATTTACGTTTAATATGAAAAAAAAATGCAACTTTTATCACCAGAATTATTACGGAAGTTTTTCCATCTTAAACATTCTTTATTAAAGGACAAAACCACATTTATTTCACCGATATTTCAGATTAAATGAGTTTGTGAAAAGACCGTGATTAAACTAAAACAGATAAGTAGATGTCAACTTCGCGGAAGATTTAAGGTCAATTATAAACATTGAAAAACTTATATATCAAAGAACTCTTTAAAAGTTTCGTCGAAACGGCCAAGTTTGGAAATAGAGGATAGATCAATAATAGTAGGGAATGAAGATATTATTCAGAAATTAAATTTTGTTCAATTAATAAAGGATCAAGTGAATACAATTTCAATCAAAAAAGGTCATTTCGTAAATCATTAGAAATTTTAAATAATTTCTGAAAATTAAACATGAATTCAATAATCAAACGTAAGCCTACTTAATCTGACTTCACAGGTAATGTACATTTAGCACGGCATATTATACAAAATATGGGTTAAAAATATATAAATATTTAAATATCTGTATCTGCATTTCGGAACAACAACCCATATTCATTTTAGTAGTTTCTAACAACCAATCTTAAAAAAAAAAAAATACTATTTTTTAAATATAAACATATATGTACATCCTCGTTTATGAAAGAAAACCTTTACTATCAGTTTTCAAAACAATATTCTGAATTTGGACACTGGCTTTCCTTGCAAACCTCAGATATTCCTAGTATATAAACTGACCACAAAAACTTGTCATTACATGAAGATTTATATCGTTATCAAGAAGAATTTTCTATCACTCAATACAATAATCAATAATTTTTAATGAATAAATTAAATAAATAATATAATATTTAATAATATAATAAATAATATGTACTGAATAAAGTAATAATAATTTGAATAAAAAATGTGCAATTCCAATATAGTTCAATCCGTTTAATTCATCCCGAGTACTTTGGTCAGATTTAAAACTTGGCGTATTTGTTCTTACAAACCAACTTTAATATCTAACTACAAAAATATTATATAAAATTATACTCTACATAAATGTATAAATTCTGAAAGTGGAGTGGTAATATTAAATTCTAAAGGTGGGTAAACTAAAAAAACTAGGCCTCGCGAATTATCTATATAAAAAATAGTTACTCTGAGCTTCTCAAATACATATATATACAAAGTAAATGGGATAAGGTGAAATATTTGTTTGAAACATGAAGTTACACTCGTAATCGTCAAATGTCGAGGCAAATATTTCACAATACATACCCCAGCCTGGACACGAGCATGGGTCTATGTTTATTGTAAAATGAATGACAGCATATGAAAGATTACTGTCAATAAGTTGGCATTAGGATGAATTCATTAAACTGTATAATACAAATTACAGATAAGTAACGTTAAAATATGATTCTCAGGTTTAGATAAATAGGGAAGTAAATTAATAGAAATACGCACAATCATTAGAACACAGATCACAATTAATATCTTTTATAGTTCAGGTACGCTAAAAACTCACCACTCATGTTGTAGGAGGAATAAAAAATTAAACCATTAACTAACGTTAAAAAAAAAAATAGTGGCCTGCTTTCAAATATATAGGAAGAAAATATTAAGTCCCCTAATATCCCTAGCTAAACTAAAGTTAATCTAGTGTGAGTAATCTAACTAGAAAATCCTGATGCCAAAAAATAATAATTAATTATAAATAACAACTGAGAAAGTATCACATTCTTGGCAACTGCGTTATTTATCTTACCAAAAATCTAAATCATCATTTGAATAATTAATCCTCTTAAAACGTTATTTTCATACACACAGTTTAGTTTATTGAAGGATCAACAATTCTTGTTGCTGTTTATAAATTAATCTGGTTACAACATTCCTAGAAATATAGCTATCCAATAGGATTACGTAAAAGAGTTGAATGAGTGTTCCTAATTAAGAAAATTACACATTAATTTCTTAGAAGAAAAAATAGCTCTGTTGAGCTTATATCATTCATCTTTTATTGGAATTCGAATTTTTACCATAGTACAATACCTATGATAATTTATGTTATTTACTTATAGTGGCATATAAAAATGCATGAATGAACAAAGTAAATTTTATTTCTTTTCGATGTCAAAGAGTGACAAAAAAAATACAAAAATCTAGAGTGTTGAGTAACTAATTGTTTATATATATTGAAAAAAACTTCATAACTTCAGTTCTATGACTTTTTCTAGGAATTATTTTCAATCGATTTTGAATATGAAATTTGAATAAATTCTAACTTTACTTTCACATAATGTGTTCCTATCAAACGTGCCAATTCCCTGGTTCTCTCCGGATAGGACAAACTGCCAGTTACTAGAAAACATCTGGTTCCCTAAGGTTCCAAAGTGAACAAAAAGTGCAGTCATCGATCAAGGTTTTCTGTCATGTCGTCTGAATTTCAAATGAGAAAGCTTTATGCGTGTATAAATGTGTACGATATATATTTTTCAAACTTTTCTATGCACTCCGCGATATCACATAAAGTCCATTTTATCTGTAATATATTATGCATCGTACTATGCGAGAAGTTTAATTAATTAGGCTGATGTATAATTATCTATATTTCAAGGCTTAAGAGTAAATTATATTATTTATATTATAATTATAAGTTACATTTGTCGATTGAAAATCAAATCTAGGAAAGGATCCGTATCTGAAACGCGTGTAAAAAAAACAAAAATACATTTTGGAATTATAAGACCACCAACACCAATCCCCATCATTCAACGAAATTCAGACCAAATTAGATAAGTCATTTTTAAAATGTAGGTATGCCGAGGAAAAATACAATAGTGCATATGTAAGCAACATAAGAGGGAAAAAATTGATAAAAATCCACACAAGACAAACTAAGTACCAACCCTTATACTTAATTTACCAACCCTTAGACTTGCCTGAACGAACATTTGACTGCAGATTATGTTGATTCTCAGAATAAATAGGCTATTTATATATCAGAAAATATTAATTATACAGTAAATTTTAAAAGACACAAGAAATTTTAACCAACATTATGCAGAAATTTTAAACGAATTTAATATATGATTAGTATGGTTTAATTTTAAGTAGCTATTTAGAATTTTTAACGATAAAAGAAATTTAAAAAATAGTCCAAAATATAATTTGTAATAAATTGCTATTGCGCTTGACCTGATAGTGAGGAAGGTTAAACAATATTTTCATTGATAATTGAGTGATATCAGTTTTAAGAATATTAGCAATTAAAAGTTATATACTTTTTATTACAAATATTCTTAAAATTAAATAGTGACACAAATAGGAAATTAAATATAAAATAAGGAAACTTTATAATTAAATAAATATCATTCTTTTAAGGAGATACGTTATCTTTGTACGGTGGAAGGAAGAACACGACGGTCTATCCTCGGAGGTAAACCTGCAGAGAACATCCTTGAGGAGCACAAGTAAATAGTACAAGAGCCCAAGAGGAGAAAAAAGGCAGTTATCTCACCCCAATTTTGGATTACTTTGATGAAAACTATATATTACTAGTCAAAATTGATGAGTCTGAAAAGTATAGGTAGGGGGAATAAAAAATGACGGCTGTTTCAAAGCGATAAAGAAAACTTATTTTTCATTCGAAGCTCTATATCTTAAAAAGTAGGAATAACAAAAGAAAACCTAAGAGAACGTCATTTAAAGAAGAGTAAATTTACATTAAATAGTTTTCGAGATATAGATTTTTAAAAAGCAACATTTCATAAAAATGTTGAATGGGACGTACTAAAAAATCAGTAGTTAGTGAACCTATTTTGAAAAAATCATATCTCAAAAACCATTTGACGTACAGATGTCTATTACCACTCAAGTTAAAGCTAATTTAATGAGTTATAAAGTAGTTTCTGATGTTTATCTTCGTAGGAGTAATAGTTTACATGAAATTTGCGAAAATAAATTGATTTATAGTTGTTCGGACAAATTTTCATATGCCAAAATTATATTCATATCTGAAAATCATAAAAACTACTACCCCTACGAAGATAAGTGTCATAAACTACTTTATAGTAAGTTAAGTTTCCATTTATTTTGAGTTTTGGCAGACATATTTGCGTCTATGGATCTAGAGATATATCTTTTCAAAAACGCAATATTTTAAACGTACAACTAGAAATTAACATTTTGTGAGTTTATTTTGTCAAATATCATAAAAAACTACTACTCCTACAAAGATAAAGATAATTAACTATTTTGTAGTAAATTTAACTAGCTTTAATTGTTCCTCCAATGGTTTTTGAAATAATGTTTTTCATAAATCAAATTTATTGTCAATTTATTTTAGTAAATATCATGAAAACTACTATTCCTACGAAGGTAAAGGTCATAAACTTCTGTATAGACCATTAAACTAGCTTTAATTTAAGTGCTAAAAGACATCTGTACGTCACATAGTTCCTGAGATATAGATTTCTCAAAATAAATTAACTAACTACTAATCTTTTAGTAGATTTTTACGAAAGTTTGCTTTTTAAAAAGCTATTTCTCAATAACTATTGGACGTAAATAGCTCTTTTAGGGCTACTATTTCAGAAAATTTACTATACTTTAAATAATGTTCTCTTAGATTTTCTAGTGCTGTTGGTAGTTTTTAAGATATAGAGCTCCGAATGAAAAATTAGTTTTTTTTAAGGGTTTGAAACAGCTGCCATTTTTTAATCCCCCTACCTATACTTGGCAGACTCATCAATTTTGACTAGTAATTATACATAGTTTTTATTGAAGTAATCAAAAACTGGGGTGAGATAACTGCCTTTTTTTCTTCCCGGCTCTTGTACTATAAGATTGTTTGGACACCTCCTTAGGAAGAAGCAGGAAGACGTATGAGACTCACAGGGAGGGAAGAAGACCAAGAGGAAGAGCGTTCACTGGGATGCGTTAAAGAGGCGGGATACGGACTGGAGTAGAAGAGAGATAGTCCAAGAACGAGATATATGGTCCAGACTAAAAATCGTAAACCCACACTGCGCAAGCAGTAAAGGGGATAAAGTAACAATGATGATGACTTTTTTATAGTTTTATTGGTTAATTTGATTAATTATATTACGTCTAGGGAAACATTTTAGTAGTTTGAGGTTATGAATTTATTGTTAAGGTATGCTAATTTAAAAGTAATAATGTATTTATAAATTGTTAATAATAACTTGATAATAAAATCTGTAATTAACCAGATCGTACTTGATGATGACCAGCTTGGCCGAAATGTTGGCCATTTGAAGTGATCAATAAAGAGTGAAGACATTTAATTGGATATATTTGTTTTTATTTGATAAATTATTATGTTAAAAAAAATATATAAAATTTAAAAATATACATCAATGGCCCAATTGGCACAACGGAGATATTTAAGGGCTTCCGTGTGAAAAAATGTGATGTTACATTATAAATACACATTAAAAATAATGTGATGTTCCACATTTCATGTTTTCATTAAATTTTTTTTAAAAATATTTTTGTTAGTTAAAAAAAGGACAAACGAAGTATGAAATTCTTTTGTAAACTATCGTTTATCACAATAGTTGAAATAGTTGGCATAAGATCATTTTTATGACTATTTACACCCTTGATCCGCTATGTAAATAAGTATATGTTAGCCATCAATAGAGAACAAAAAAAATTGAGATGAATAATATCGGGTATTCTAAAAACATTTATACGCACACAGTAAAAGAGTGCGTGCGGAGGGACTAGAAGGTGCGTGAGAAGAACAGAAAACTGCGTGACTACTTTAAATATAATATCTTCTGAGTTGTTTCCCTAAGCTATCTGACTCTGTTGACAAGAATAATTTTATTTCTCTTTCCATTTTTTTTTTTTGACAAGAGAAACTTATATAAAAGTTAAACTAAATATATTTAATTATACAAAAAAAAAAAATATATATATATTCGCTCAAGTCCTCCATTAATTAGCTAAGCAGCTCCAGAGTGTGAATATTTCTCGGGCCGAAATAAATATTGAATGACACAGGTGGAGATCTGACCGAAGTCGTTTTCAACTAAGTACTGTGGACTCACACCACAACGTACTTAGAATCACGTCCTCACTAAATATATTATTAATACAGAACGACTATAAGTGAACAATAAATTAATAATTAGGATTCGGCAAACTCACTGGAGTATATGGAATGTTTATATCCTTATATTGCGGAACCTTTGGGTTAACTTGAGGCCAAGTAACGAGAAAATGGTAAAGTTTATAGATCGAACATGAATAAGCTAAAAGTAGTTGAATGGCGCTTGAAAAATTGGCTTCATTTTCTACGATCTTAAGGAGGAAAAAAAAAGTCGTGATAACTAGACTCCGATTCTGACATTGCCGCCTTACACACGGCTACCTGGTGATAAAGAAATCCACATCAAAGTACTAGGATTATTTAACTGTAAGAGATATTTTGCATAGGCCCCAAGTAACAATCACAAAACCACCTTTCCTCAATTCCAAGTTAAGTCTTACAATAAACGACAGGAATTTGAAAATTAATATAATATTTTTTTCGCCAAACTTAAATAAATAGCAACTGGGCGATGATAACCAAGAAAAATAAGAAGTTTTTCGCCCTGTAAATAAACATAAATTAATCAATCATTTAGTGACATAATTATTTAATAAAAGTAAAAATTAGATCAAAATCTAATAAAATACATAAGAAAACTTTGTTACTAACGCAATTTCGTCCTGGCCGAAGACGGAGAAAATCTAATTTAGGAGACATGTCCGAGATAGGAAGGTAATACACTGTGAGATGAATTCGGAAGCACAGATAATGGAAAGGATAGGCACAATCTAATACAACGTTCCTTCCATGGATTGGATACAGGATACCTCGCATCTCAAAGCCGTCAAACATATTACCATTTTACTAACAATGCTACTAGTACATACGGATTATATACTAAGCTAAATAAGAAAATTAAGTTAAACATTAAATTATTTTTGAGATACTTCTTATCTTACAAAAAAAATTATTGAACCGTCAGGATTACCTCACGACAATAAAAACAAAATGAATAATTATTTCCAACTTGTGGTTTCGCGCCCGGGTCTGGAAGTCACTAGAAAAGCGAAAAATGACTTTTACTTATAAATTATTTTATTTTCCTCTTTAATTAATTTGTAAATTTAAAAATTGTCAAAATAAGGATTATCAGAACCAGTTAAAGAGCACGGGGACAAAAAAGCGTTGTTCGAAAAACGTGAATGCAAGAAGTTTCAATTTTCAATTTTGACGATTCCTCAAAAATTATGAATTTTCCATTAAATGATTGAATCATCAAACATTTTGTTAGATAATTCATATTTGTTAACAAATTTAATTAATTTGTTTTAATTCTGGGTTTTCCACCTTTTTAATGAATACAACTTTTAATTCAAAAGCTTGTATTTTTCGAAGCGATTTTTAGAAGGTAAAGGACGGAATAGAATAATTTATTCGTTCATCAATTTTTACAACCAATGAATTAATTTTAACATCAAAATGGGGAGATCACTAATGATTTTCATAAACCAGAGGAACTAATCCCCCTTCCCCCCCCAAAAAAAAACATATTAAAATTTTCCAACAACAGCACAATTAATAACTATTATTTCTTAACAGTTAAAAAACTATACAATTCATATTTTTATTAGATCAATAAACTTAAATATAAGTAAATTTAAAGAATTAAAATAAGAGATACAATCAATCCATTAAAATCATACTTCAGTTATATCACCACTATTCACACTACTAGTAGTTAACGACTTATTTATTGTATTGAAAAATATGTAAAATAATAGAAACATCACAAGAATGGGACTATAGCTTAAACAAAAGCAGTTAAGAATTTTATAACTCACCAACAAGTTTTTAGAGTAATAATAACAGAACTTAAAACAAGAGAAGAGAATATAACTTTAAGAACGAGGATCTAATTTATATGATAAACAGTAACTAACTAAATAGAAAAATTAGTGGTTAGATCTTTTAAATTAATAAAAGAAATGTAGTCACTTATGAGATGAAATGAAATGAAAAACGAAAGGAAGGAAATGTGCTCCACATAATAAGTTTCTCCTAGAACTTCCTATATCAAAATGATTCTGCGACTAAGGGAGGGATAAAATTTAAATAATTTAGATACATTTAAATTTAGATAAAATTTAATAAACCGGAAGAACTAATCCCCTATCCCCCCAAATAATAAATATACTATTAAACTTTCCAACAACAGCACAATTATATTAATAACTATTTCATAAAAGTTAAAAAAACTATACAATAAATATTTTTTATTAGAACAATAAACGTAGATATAAGTAAATTTAGAGAATTAAAATAAGAGATACAATCAATCTATTAAATGAACCCTTAAAATCATATTTCAGTTATGTAATTGCATATAATGTCAACCGAATAAAATTTAAACAAAAATAGATCATGGGGAACAATTTCAGACTAATCTGATAGAAAATATTATATCACCACTATTCACACTATTAATTAACGACTTATTTATTGTATTGAAAAATATTTTTATTTTTTTATTTTATTTATTTGTTGATATTTACAACTGTATAAAAAAATACAACCAGTAAATTTGATCATAATGACATATGATATGATACAGGATGTAGAGAAACTACCCAGTAGTAGAACTCTAAAACAGTTTACAATATAATGTCACGAGGTATTGAAAAATATCTAAAATAATAGCAAAATCATAAGAATGGAACTATCAATTATACAAAAACAGATAAGAATTATAGAGCTCACCAACAAGTTTTTAGAGTAATAATAACAGAATTTAAAACAAGACAAGAGAATATAACTTTAAGGACGAGGATCTAATTTATATGATAAATAATAACTAACTGAATAGAAAAATTAGTGGTCAGATCTTTTAAAATTAATAAATTTATATATGTAAATAAATGTAGTCACTTATGAGATGAAATAAAATGAAAAACGAAAGCAAGGATGTGGATTATGCTCCACATAATAAGTTTTCCCTAGACCTTCCCTCAATTATTTTAGCTCAAAATAATGCAGTTTAGCTATGGTTCTGTCCAGCTGCTTTATATTTTTACTTATTCTCTTTTAATTAATGTAGAAATCGTTTGGACGGACATCGAATTTCAAACGAAGTGTTGAAGAAAGCACCTACAATATTTTTCAGCACGAGTGTAAATATGTCACATATCTGAAAACTCGATCATAAAACAGAAAAATTATCATCTCCAATTGTCCTATTTACAGATCTAACAATATCATAAAAATTATATATCTGAGAAATTATACTAGGAATACTAGTATTTCTTGCATTTAACCTTATCTTTACTTATATACTTAAATTTATTATTTATTTTTTTTTAATACTTAAATTTCTTTACGTATTCCCGGTTATGAATTAGTTATTCAGGATGGGTAATTTATTGCAAAAGTTGTGTAGCTCATTAGGCAAAGCACTAACCTTCAAACTCTCAGCCTCGACTTTGAGTAAGGCTGTAACGGATAATTTACTAGCTCTGATATATCAGATTCAGGATCAACACTGCGGTCGGAAAACCAGAGGTTACCATAAAGTTACTACACTTGAGTAGGGCGGGAATAACCTATAGGGTCCAGAGGTCAAAGTTCCACATTCTAACATCGTAGCCAACTGAAATGATACAGGAGGGAAAAGGCGGTGGCCCGATCAGTAAAGTGAAGAAGCATTGAACCATATCATTATTCAATTTAATAGAGAGTTTAAAAAAAATTATAATAATTCATAAAACATTTTAATACCTAATGGATTTACGGATCTAACAAGCACACAAATGAAAGGATTCTGAGCAGTGGTGGCACACGAATACCCTACCGCTGCTAAATTCCATATAGGAGCAATGTTAGGCAGAAGGATTAAAACAATTTATTTTTTAAATTTTTGACCAAAAATAATATTTCCTTATGAAGCACAGAGCCCATTTTATGATTTCGTTAAAAGTTTTATGGCTGAAATTTAAAAAGGAAATACACTATATGCACCTAAACGAAATAACCCTGACTGATAGTGTAACCCAGGGAAGTCATACGTTGTCGCAGTTCTATTTAAGTTGTGAGATTTTTTCTCCCGTGCGACAAGTGTATATAATCCATAAAAATGTTTTTTTTCTAGAGGGAAAACATTAGCAGAACTAGGGAAACGTAGGTTTAAAGAGGTGGGAACTTCATTAGATATGTATTATTTACTACGGATTGTATTTCGATACTATAAGTGTATTTTAGGGTGGTATATATAATAAAAATTTGTATTTTCATGTTTTCACTTCATTAGTATTATGATTACGTTTTTATTAGATTTAAGTTTGTTAACTTCAGAAATAATGTGTGCCCCAACACATTATACACTTCTATAAATAATGACAACAAAATAATATACTCCAAAAGACTCCTTATTATGTAGATGTTCTACAGTAAAAGGAGAAAGTACATTGTTTATAAACACCCCATTAAAATTTTTTAGAGGTTTTGAAAAAATAAAATCATGTTTTCACTTCATTGCTGCGCCGTATTAAGTATTCATATGTATGCCGTATGAATACTTATTTTGTAAATTTCTGGGTTATATTAAAGCATTCAAAAACAAAAAAGAATTCCAACCAGTGTAAAAACCGCTAAGTCGCAGTCATACGGTGTTCACTTGCACCAGTTGTGCACTTTCTTCAGACTAAGCATTTTTTTTTTTTAAGATTAGTGTTATGTTCTTATAATATGGTATATCTGTATTTTGATTCTTTTTCTAACTTTGTCTGTCTAAAATATAATATTATGTTTATTACTACTTTATAATTATGTTTGTTATTTTAATTTGTTAAAACTAGTTTGCTCCTGTATTAAAATAATTTTGTTTAATACTTTTTTTGTTATGCTTAAATAAACCTAATCCAAATCAAAATTTTATATTTTAAAAAATAAGTTCAAGAGCTCTTAATAAGAAACGTGAAAAAAGTATCACGCGTGTTAAAGTCAACCTGGAGACAGATGACGGGTTAACCATGTCTCGTCTGGGAGGAGGCAGTACTTCATACTTTCACGCTACCAACGGGATGAAGATGAATTCAAACGACAACCAACAACCCATAAACCAATCAAAGTGCTTTGAATGTTGTTATCAATCTCGAACCTTCAACGAGAGATTAAAAACAAGCTAAATGGGCACTTGAATTTCTGTATATTTGTTTTGTTCTCAATGATTGCGATGCCTCCCTAAAGTACCGTTTGGAAATATTTTTGTTATACAACTGACAACACTTATAATTACAAGAATTCTACTGTAGTAAAAGTTGCAATGAAGTATTTGTCAGTAATGGCGACATCAGTCCTTTCAGAAAGAGTTTTTCCCTAACTGGTGGGATAGTTAGTGAAAAAAGAAGTCGACTAAAGGGGGAAAATTTAACAAACTTCTTGTTTGACAAACTCTGAATAATAAATATTGGAGCATTTAATAACTATATGCTTCAATAATTACTATTTACAGTACAGACAAATAAGCATGTTGAGTTTTCCCCAAATGTTGGTTTTACATCATTAATACAAATTAGTGTAAATGTGTAATTCATTTTCTTATATTTAATTTGAAAATAAGAGATTTTATTCTTAAAATGGTTCTTATTATTTTTTTTAATATAAAACTTCATTGTGTGTTACAGAAATTGATGTTCAAATACATCGATGAATTTTAGGCAATGTTTTGTAATCATCGATACTTTAATATTGAATATAGATATTTTACAACATCGATGTCGCATCCCTATTGCCTAAGTCACAGTTAAATTTTTAGGGTTGAAAAAAATACTCTTCATAATTTAATCCTTTGTTTAATAGATTAAGTCGTAAACAATATAGGCAAACGATTTTGATGAAAATAAATAAGAAAAATTATTGATATAAAAACTTGTTAATTATAAATACTTAAAATTGCACCTTGGTGAAAGATTTAAAAAAATAAAATCTAATTGACATCATTTTTTCTTCTTTCATTAAAATATGACAAAGAGGAAAGATAGAGAGACTGAATTCTTTGACTCTCTAAATACGATTAAAGGGATTTGTTTTGATTAGAAATATAATTATCTACATAATAAGATTTTTTTAATAGAATAAATACAACACATTGTTTTGCAATATCCTCCTAAGGCGTATAAATTTAACCAATTGAATAAGTGAAGAAACAGTACACAATTTTTTACATCTAGCTAATAAAAAGTTTATGTGGCATTAGGGATGATAGAAATTGATCGTCAAACATTGATGCATTTTTTGTTTTTAGATATTAAACAATTTGTTATACATATACCTAAAATAGCGTATTTAATAAGGCACATAGTACAATATTATTACATGGGTTATAACATAATAGACGTTCAATGACGAGAAGATTTTCAATAATATTAAGTTGGATGTAGTGAAAAATTATCTACCTTGGTTAATTTCCTTCATTTAGTAATCATTAAAAAATAACTACGAATAGGGCCAGAGCCCAATCATCATGTACACTAAAAAATACCTCAAGTTCTGTTTAGCCGATAAAAAATTTATGTGGAATTATGGGCAGTAGATATCGACTTCTTAAGCATCTAGGTATTTTTACGAATAAAAAAAAACTCGATATATCCAGAGATTTCTAGAGAGAATATCAAAACAATAATGCTAAAAAATTATAATAGTTAAATCGTTCTTCTGCCAATATGAAAGAGGAGTTTCTTGAGACATTCAAATTTGTGATACCCATGAAGGCATTATATTTTACGACACATATCACCATGCAATGAAATTACTTATAACTATAAATTATAATTAATTATATTAATTGTAATATTTTTTTCATAAATTCGATAATAGAACTTACAGTGAATTAATATAAAAAAATAATTAAAAAAGTTTATTATTAATCTGAATCATATGGCAAGATTAAAACACAGTTTGTGGAACATCTGTTTTGATGCATTGATCTTTTAAGACTGATGTTTTAAATTCTTTAAAATATAACATAAATATATTGAATGAATACTAAATATAAAAATGCTAAGGACTTATGAAACGCCCAAAAAATGTGTATTTGATAAAATTAAGTAAATTATAATTATTTTTGAAAGGATCAAAAATATATTCCAGAAAATTAAGAAAGGTTTCATTTGTCAACCTTATGTCTAACCGAAATAGATTAAGGACGTCATAGAAACTAATTTTAAAGTTATACCTAGGCATTGACTCACTGGAATATAGTATAAATAGCCAGTTTCATAACTAGCTTTTCAAAACTTTACATTATAGGTATACTGACTTAAATTAAATATTTTAATTGCGATAAAATTTTAATATTCTCATATAATTTTGTTTTTATTCGTTTGTAAATATTTTAATATTTTATGTATATATTTTAAAAAAAAAAGATTAATACTTCATTGTACATACTTTTTAAAACGTTAAAATAGTATTGTTGATTTTTTTCGGACTAACGAGGAATCACAGCACAGCTTAAGTGACAAAATGGTGAATAATATAATCAAAGGATATAGAACCCGAGGATTCGATGCCAATACTACAAATACACACATATCCACTGACGCCCACCCGAACTCAAATATTCTAAATTATAGTACAAGAGCCCAAAAAGAGAAAAAAGGCAGTAATTTCACCCCAATTTTTTATCACTTTAATGAAAATTATGTATAATTACAAGTCAAAATCAAAGAGTCTGCCAAGTGGAGGAAATAAATAATGGCGGATGTTTCAAAACGTTGAGAAAAATTAATTTTTCATTCGGAGCTCTATATCTTTAAAACTATCAAAAACACTAGAAAATCTAAGAGAACATCATTTAAAGTAGAGTAAATTTGCTAAAATATGAGTCCTAATAGAGCTATTTATGTTCAATAGTTCTCGAGAAATAGCTTTTTAAAAAGCAACATTTCATAAAAATGTTGTGTGGGACGTACTAAAAAATCAGTAGTTATTCAACATATCTCAAAAACCATTTGACGTACAGATGTCTATTAGCACTCAAATTAAAGCTAGATTAATGGACTATAATCTACTTTAATAAGTTTATCTTCGTAGGAGTAGTAGTTTTCATAATATTTGCTATAATAAATTGACTAATAGTTGTTCCGACAAAGTTTCAAGTACCAAATTTGTATTCATATGCAAATATCATTAAAACTACTATCTCTATGAGTCATAAACTACTTTATAGTAAGTTAAATTTCCTTTATTTTCAGTGCTGCCAGATAAATGTACGTCTAGATTGTAGTAGAGATATATTTTTTTCAAAAATCAAACATTTTATCCGGACTACTAAAAATTAACATTTTGAGAATTTATTTTGTCAAATATCATAAAAACTACTACTCCTACAAAGATAAAAATTATAAACTATTTTATAGTAAATTTAACTAGCTTTAATTTGAGAGCTGACAGACATCTATACGTCTTATGGTTTCTAAAATAAAGTTTTTCATAAATCAAACTTATTGCCCCAACAACTATAAATCCTTAATTTTAGCAAATATTGAATGAAATCTACAATTCCTACGAAGACAAAGGTCATAAGTTTATGAAGTAGTTACTTTATAGTACATTAAACTAGCTCAAATTTGAGGGCTAATAGACATCTATATCTATGTGAATGGTTCCTGTGATATAGACCTCTCAAAGTAAATTCATAAACTATTAATATTCCAGTAGATTTTTATGAAATGTTGCTTTTTAGTCCTAGTATTTCAGAAAATTTACTCTACTTTAAATGATGTTCTCTTATGTTTTATAGTGTTGTTGGTGGTTTTAAAGATATGGAGCACCGAATGAAAAATCAATTTTTTTTTTAACATTTGGAAACATCCGCCATTTCTCCAAACAATACTTGGCAGACTCATAAATATTTACTAGCAATTATATTTATCATTATAGTAATCCTAAATTGGGGTTAAATAACTGCCTTTTTCTTCCTGGATCTTATACTATCAGTCTTCAAGCAATCCTCCAACTTATATCATTATATCCAACTAGTACATCATAATACAATATTGTTTCTTCTTTAACACTCTAAAGAAAAACTCACAATTGAAGATAAACCTAAGTTACAAACGTTCTGTACTTTCTCCGTATCGTTTAATAAGTGTTGATTAATTGAAACCAAAAGGGTTATAAGTTTTATTAGGCGTGATCTTACATGATTATTCAATATTTGTAAAACATTTTTCAGTACAATGAAATTATTTAAAACGATAAAAATTCTTGACGTAGATTTACTAGTAGACAATGGATTAATAAACGGTAATGATGTTAACTTGTAACTAAGTAACTAATCCGGCCAATACTCACTTACGGATCGGAAGCCTGGACCCTGACAAGTGCTGTAGAAAAGGAGATCTTGGTCTTCGAAAGAAAAATTCTGCGAATAGGATGGTATCAGAAATACATGCACAAAGCAACTTAGATTTGGCGATCCGTGGAATATTTCACCATCTCTTCCAATTGTTCTCCCTGGTTCTATCTCCTTAGCAAAGGAAGGTCACTGTTACCTCAGTTAGGGTCGCCTGGCAAGTTCAGAGGACAGGGGTCCAGAAGATCTAAAAGGTTTCTAATGGGTCTATCTTGACAACTGGGTGACCATTGGTGTAACACTATCTGAGATTGATGAGGGTGGGTTTTCCGGTAGCGGAAGGATTCTCTTGAGGACAATGATAAGGTCGTTGATATCTTTCAGGTAGATACTATCGTGCGGCGGGATAGAGGGGACGTAGATCTTTCTGTATCTCCGACCTTAGATAGTGTGAGCCATAACTCCATCAGCGAGGTATTCTCTGCGAGAAGGATGCAAGAGGAATGGATTAGGTAAATTTAATCTATGTATGCTAACTCTGCCTCCGTCATTATAAGCGGAAGGGGGTGGCAGCAGATATGAGACCATCTATGGGAGATAGACCGGGTGATCTGTTATTTCTTTTTTTTA
The DNA here is from genome assembly GCF_000696795.3 of Halyomorpha halys. Lineage (NCBI taxonomy): Eukaryota > Metazoa > Arthropoda > Insecta > Hemiptera > Pentatomidae > Halyomorpha > Halyomorpha halys. The sequence continues at coordinate 117,679 of NW_027107116.1, read as the reverse complement.
TATACGATTATGAAGAAGAAAAATTGATGAACCAATACGAAAGTATAGCAGATTTCAATATTCCTAAGACAGTTATGGTTCCACTGAGGGAAGCAGGAAAATAAATACCTTGGACGTGACGTATGGTCAGACTGTATTGACAAATAGGTGAGTGCGTCGACATGGACGGTGACCAAAAAAATATATGAGAGAAGGTGATTTCATTTGGAGTTAAAAGCCCGGACTGGGGAAAGGAAGAAGGGCGAGGATACATGTACGTATATACGGCAATCGTTATCTTTTCATTAAACAGCAAATTATTTAACACTGGAATCGTTATTTTTCTCTTATGACAAAATGGTTTTATTATTTTTAATCCGATTAATGCATAAAATAATTTTAAATTAAATTAGAGAGAGTTATTACTTTGGTAGGGGATTTAAATTTTTTAATCCCATATCTATTTTCTAATTTGAAAAATATTTTGATAATATTAGGTCAACATTTTGATCAGGTTGGTACACAAAACTGGTGTATCGTTCTGAAGAACTGTATTCAGAAGGTTTCACCTTCGAACAACAATTTTTAAGTTTTGGCACTCAATGTAAAAAATTATTTGGACGACAATGAATGAAAGAGAAATGAACATGGGATCAACGAACGTGAACCTGCAGCAAGAAGTAGCAAGAACACATCTGAAGAAAATAATGAATGGTCAGTTGTAGTGGGACGAAAGAGACCCTTCTCATCACTAAACAATGTACACAAAACAAGTAAATTATTACAATAATTATAATAAACCCACCTCCTGTATTTTTAAATAATGTTCAAAATATTGAGGCTCTAATTTTCTTCTTATAAAAAGAAATAGGACCCACATATTCCACAATTAAACCGACAGGTAGAAATATAATAATTTACCCGACCTCACCTGAATCATATACAACAGCAACCGCTTTTTGAAAAGAGTGAATGCGGAATACCATACTTAACAACTGGAGGAAGATATGAACCCAAGAATAGTTATAAAAGGGCTTCACTCATCAACACCAATCTCCACAATAAAAGAATAAATCCAAGTTCTCGGTTACGAAGTCTCAAATGTTAATAATGCCATATAGGCCAGAAATAAACTGACTCTTAACATATTTTTTTGCTGTCATCACGAAAAAAAAAATTGAACGAAAAATATTTGAAATACATAATATTTATTTATTTATCATGATAAAGGTGGAAGAGCTGAGAAAAAAAGGAAATACAACAATGCCACAAATGTCAAGGCTTTGCCCACACAATAACAAAATGCAATCACCTAAAGATCTACTTGCCTCAAATCTAGTTACACTCATGCCAAATGCGCTAACTGTGTGAAGGCCCACACAGCTAACTACAGAGGATGTATAACACTCAAGAACCTGTGGGCTCAGCGCAGTCAGCAAATATTTCAACCAGTGACTGCTGAACCTCCAGATCTAGGAAAGTTTCCAATTCTGCCAACCCGCCCTCATCAGCAACAAACTCCGATACCGACTGGTACAGATCCAAACGTAAATAACTTTTAATAATAATAAATAACTTTATAAAATATAGATATAGGTGATTGTTGGATAATAAGCAAAACATCATTGTACACTACTTCCCGCCATGATACATGGAAGAAACATTTCAAAGAGATTTATTGGGATATTAAATAAATTATATTATTTCAACCTTTTCCCACACCCAATGATTAAATACCACAGAGATATTTATACCTTACGTTTCATTGGCACCAATCCACCTCATGAGTCAAGATATGAAATAAATTTTCATGTCAACACTGTGACATCGCCGTTTATGAAACTCCAAACCTGTGTACACTTAGGAATACTTATTGCACCTAGGTGCATTTATACACACCATTTTTTTTATCAGCGCATTAAAAAAAAACACGCAAATGAAATATACATTAGCATAAGAATCCAGGACTTAGTTATAAACAATGAAAAAACAAACAACTTTTTTTTTAAGTCCAAATCCCATGAATGTTTAGTTGTTATCATCAGAGGTTAGTGAGAAATGGGTGGAATCGCTGCATTTGAAATTGATTTTAAAAAGTCATTGAGGAACGGAATATTGGGCATCAGGGACTATATCTGCTCTCTGATGGTAAGGGCTTACCAGGTTTCGTGGTTTCATGATTTATGGCGGTTTTGCGTTTGCCAATAACAACAGATTTCTCTATTGGTACTGAGCACGATATTGAATGAGTCAGGTTGAGAAGTGTATATGAGGCATCATCCAGGCTAGCAAACTAGTCTATCGATAATGACGGTATTTATTAAAAGAAAATTAATATCCATTTTAACAGAAGTGTGAAAGTAAAAAAATAACTCACATTAATTATTATTCAGTATTTGTTTCATTGACGATAAGGTTGCCTAGAGTGAGACACGGTGGGTAGATTCTTCAAGCTACAAAGAAATAGACTTAGGATTTTTCTAAAATTGGGTTTCTGGGCGTCATTTCACGGTGTAATAATAGAAAAGAAGTACAACCAAGTACACCCACAATTCGGCGGCTACGGATAGAGTGTAAGTGTCTGTCAGATGCCACTTACCATTCGAGGGTCAGCTAATCATATAATATAGTAATAATTACATCTTTTTGTTTTGAAGCAGCAACAACCAAATATAGAGAAAGTAATCTGATAAACAAACTGATCCAAGAAAATTAGCAC
>NW_027107116.1:100712-114726 GCF_000696795.3 Halyomorpha halys | reverse complement strand
GTTCGTCAGAGTATCCGACATTCGACATTCAGCTTTCAATTTATCAAGTGCTTCGAACTATTCAATTTTTATAGGCTTTCTATAGGACGCTCTCTAGATATAAGAAAAAAAAATATTGAGTTTGCACGATTCTTAAATAAAAATACTCCAGGAGGATAGTAGATTTTTTTAAAATTTTTATCGGACGAATTTGCACCTTACGTTGTACTACGTATCAATTATAGCCTTGTGGCAACTTTTATACACTAACTAATAAATAACAATTTTAGTATATGTACCACCGAAACGAGCACAGAAAGGGCCACCCGTAGCTCAGTGGATAAGATAAGAGTCAAACCGATGTGATGTCTTTAGCTGTGCCGTTTCGAATCCGGCCTGGGGCGTTAACTTTTTTCATTGGTGTGGCGGTCCCGCAAAATATAAAACTTTAACCCCAACCATGGTTAGGCAGTAAGGACTCCAATGGGAGTCTTAGCCAAAAAAAACACAACAAAATAGATAGAAAATTAAGACGATTTTATTCTGTAGATACCTTATATAAAATATTCAATTGGTTATCCACACAAAATTGAACTTAAGAATTTCACAATAACTCCAGTAAAAAAATCTTTCCTCAACTCGAAATTCAACCGATTAAACTCCTCTGATTTTGATCAAATGTTACCGATATCTTAACCAATGGTTAACGCTGTGAATGTATTTTAATATAAAAAATTACATAAATCGTTATTGATTATGATGCATTCTCGACTTACATTAGGTTTTCCTCTAGGCATGTGACGACTGGATCAGAAGGGATGAAATAGAGCAGTGGGAGGTTCACGTCAAATAATTATATACAGCTCAGCATTATAACAAGCAGAATTAAAATGATATTTCCACTAAATCAGATGCATTAAATTGTTCCTTAACTGAAACCGAAGTTCTACCTCATTTTAGTAAAAAAAAAAAAAAGCTTAGTTGAAATTTCTTTAATAAGCTAGAAATTTAGACCTAAACAAAAATCAATCCAGGTTCAAGAATTAATTATACTTTTTTTTTAATTATCTTTGCAGTAAAAAGTAAAGTAAAGTAAAAAGGAACGAAAGAGGGAAAACAATAAACTTAGTAAAAAACATATTCATTCATGAGAGACTAAATACTATACTACAATGACAAGAAATCTAATCTAACAATGTGAATCTATAAAAAGGATTTCAGGGCATTCCTTTATAGCTACAATCCGAATTAGTAATAGTTTGAACATAACTAAATAATTGTTTTATACGTACAAATCAGTAACATTCAACGTCTAAAATAATACATAGGTGGCACATTAATACTTTGTTATTATAATATCAATGTTTATAGAGACTAAAACAAACATTTTTTTATGCCTAGAGTCATAATAAAAAAATAATTTGTTTCCGATTTATAGACAATTTGTTATTTTTATTTTTTTTTAAAAAGAAATTTAACAGATATCAATGAAAAGATTAGAATCAAAATAACAAAAATCTGAATATTAACGCTTAAATTACACGTTACCAAAATGGTAACAGTGGTCAGCAATCATGAATATGCTGGTTAAGAGACAGTATCTGCCGTTGACAAGATAATGGACCTACGTGTATATCCTAAGGTCTGGGGGCTTATTAGAGCTAGGCTTACAGGCATACATTCAACAGGAAAATTCAAAACCTAATTACTTTAAATTAAATAAACAACATTTTTTAATTAAATAAACAATCCAGTTTCATGAAATATACAGAACCTTATGACATATAAACTCAGAGTGATAATGAGAACTGACTTAATAATTAATAGAAAACTGTAATAATAATAATTACAAAGTATTAGCGAAACTTAGGGTACGCTACATGCATACGGTATTGAGTGAATCCTGTCCAAACCCAAATCTCCTAAATCAATTATGACCCAATCATCCCACCTACGTTTCGGTCTACCTCAAGGACGTTAATCTGTCGGTTGAGTGTTAATTACAATTTTGAGATTCCGTTTGTTACTAAGTCCTACCACATTACACGCCCATCTTATTTGCCGTAATGCTGTAACCTAAATTATATTTACCGGGCGTCGTTCTCTCAATTCAGTGTTGTGTAGCCTTGTGAATTCTCTCGTAAGCTTATCCTTTTTTTTATTCTGAAAATTAACAAAGATCTCAATGGTTAAGACGCAGTCTTAACAATTCGAAGTCTATTGGCGGTGCCGGTTCGAATCCGGCCTGGGCATTGACTTTTTTCATTGAGTGGCGGTCCCACAAAATGAAAAACTTTGACCCCCACCATGGTTAGGCAGTATAGGACTCCAATGGAGACTCTTCGCCGGAAAAAAAAATACGTGATACTAAAATTATTTATCTATCACTTATTAATAAACAATTACAGATTACTACATAATATGAAAAACTTACGTGAACGACAAAACAGCCCACAGAAAAAGGCGAAAAGTTTATGATGAATTTTAGCATCATAGCCATGCATAAATTATATAAAAGGAGTAGAAGAGCGGAAAAAACCAAAAAGGAGACACGGAATCGACATTCTTTAAATATTATTATTTAAGAGCTTGATAATATAGCTAATGAATCAGAAGAAGCTTACTGATATTTTGTTTTTGCCTTTCAACGTCACTGCCAATCGTTCGACTTGATAGAACCAAACAATTGTTTTTTCTTATTTTTAATTAAGCACTAGAAAACCTCAAACAAGTCTGTAATAATATAAAAAACACCAATAAATAAATAAAATTATTATCTGATTACACTTTTATCACGTACATCAAACAGATCTCACATCAAAAGTTATAGGTTTTTGATAATGAGTGTTCTCTTTTGTAATATCCGATCCTGTTATCAACTGGCAGTTCAGTTAAACGCAAGTGTTTAATTGAAAATATCATTACCTAATTCACAAAATAAAGTGATGAATTCTCTACTTTCTTACATGCGTCATTTATAAACTATTAACGAAAATATGATTTAAAAAAAAAATAATAACGTTCTTTTCGGTGAAAAATGTGAGTGTTTAAATCATTAGAAGTTCCTTCTTCGATAACTTTCCTCAAAGCATCAGATCAAATCGAAGTACGATTAACAACTAAGTTTGTGATAGGCAACCAATTTATTTCTTGAAAGTTTGGCTTCAGGCGTAACTCAGCTAAGCTTAGCTCTTGGTCAACAATTGGCCTTAATGTGTATAAAGAACCCATTAGACAAATGGACTAGCCGTAGGAAACTGGAGTGTTTCCATTCCTATTCGATAAAAATGGCTGAGATCGGAGCATAGATGTGTTCACATAGTCACCTATGGACTTTATAAATTCATCATATTCATTAAATCAGAAATTGATAAGGATTGCATTTACAGTAATATAGATGAGTAAAAATAAAGAAGAAAATACTATATCAAACAAGAGGTGAGAATTCAGGCACAGAAGAATGTTGCATATTCTAGGTAGTGTAGACTTTTTTTAGCTTCATAGAGATGGATAAGGCGTCCCATAAACTCCTTTCAATGGATAGGGGACAGATTTCAAGACACAGCATAATGAAATTAAACTACTTCAACTCACGCAGGTAGGATTACCACAACTTCGATAGAAACATCTGATTCCTGTTAACTTATAATTTAACCTCTATGATCTGTTGCGCCTGTAATAATAATAATAATAATCTTATTGTTGTAATGTTCTTAGATTGTATCTTTTTAGGCCTGATGAAGTCATGCAAAGTGGGGCGAAACGTCAGATAATAGATAGTTGAAAACCATTTTATTCCTTTGACCGCAACCTTGACCTTTTCTTCATAGTTTAAAAAATGAAGAAATTTCATTTTACTTAATATTTTTAATATTAATAATATCCATCATTTACACTATATAAATAATTTAGTAATATACTCTCTGTACCGTTAAATAGTAATTTGTAACGCATATCATAGTTGAGGGAACAGTACCACTTAGTAAATTATAAACAACATTTTGTCACAGCCAACATTGAAATATCACGCAAACTCAAAGTAGGGAGTGGAATCGTTTCCGATTGCTTTCCCCGCAACATCAATCTCGCCCAAATCGCCCCGTGTCTCCTCCAAATTTAACAGCCCATCGACCACAACGGATGGCTTTATATCCCGCTAGGTATAATGTCCCCATAAAGTAATACTTCTAGTTCTGATAAAGCGGGTCACAGTCAACTTTATCTCTACAGCAAAGAGCTAGTTTTAAAACCAACCACGGACATTAGCTATTGTCCTATAATGTTTTTTTTAATTTATTGAGCAGCATGTAAAAATAAATAAAATTCTGATAAATTTAACAAAATACGCAATTAAACCTATAATTTGGTGTTTCAAATGAATTGTGCTTTAAAGATGGTTATTACACCAAACTTCTTATATTTATAATTTCATTTCATAATTCCCAGATAGCTTACCATAAGAAGTAGATTGTAGATAGTCCGGGTGGCGGTCCATCTCCCCATGGTATTAAAATAGTAAAATAAAACTATTTATTGTTTGCCAACGATTCGCCCCACTTTGTAGGGCTTCGTCAAGGCTAAATGAAAAAACAAGATACGAACATTATAGAGTTGGCAGAACATTAAAATAAAAAACATTTCAAAACAATTGTTACGTTCATAAATTATATAAAAAGAATTAATAATATAAGGAAGAATACATGTAGGTGGACTAGAAACTAGTTACTAATAAATGCAACCAGGTGTGATAAAGTTCTAAATACAGATCTAGACTAATAAATTGTAGAAGAATTAATTACTATTAAGAGGCAGGTGTAAAAGGTAAAACAGGTAAGTTAACCAAATAGCGTTATCTCCGCTACAATCTGAAAGGTACTTCCCCCCTCTGTTTATTGGTTATTTTTCTCAATGTCTCCCTTTTACATATACCTTACTTATTTATTTATTATTACTTTATTTACTTCACCTGTTTTACCTTTTGCACCTACCTCTTTACCAAATTTATAAATGTTTCTAATGAGTATTCTTATACAATTTATTAGTCCAGATGTGTATATAGAACTTTATCACACCTGGTTATATTTATTAGTAACTAGTTTGTAGTCCACCTACATGTATTCTCCTGATATTATTATTATTAATGTTTTTTTTATACTTTATAAACGTAACAATTGTTTTGAAATGTTTCTTTATTTTAATGTTCTGTCATTTCTATAATGTTTGTACCATTTTTTTCATTTGGCCCTGCAAAGTGGGGTGAAACGTTAGTTAACGATAAATAAGAAAATAGCATTAACTTTAAAACGTTTCCACCAATCTACACCATATTTGAGAACGTATGAAGGGTGGTAAGTGAGAGTTGAATGATGCACGAGCCGCACCAGAGTTTTTAGTTTGTATTCACAACAGAACTGTTTTCATGATTATAAAACCACTAAAAAGTTAAAACCATATATAGTCAGCTATCCGCCCACTCAAAATAAAATGGTTTTGAGGATCAGATTTGTCTTATTTATTTTTGATAAATAAAATAAATGCCCAGATTTATACCAACCTTCATAATTTTGTCATTAATAGCCATAAAAAATGAACTTTATTATTTAGCAATATTAAACTGTAATCGGTACTCGATACAAAATTGTATTTATTTAAAAAAATATATTTATAAATACGCCCAAAATTAATTATAGCTTCTCACTAAATAGTTCCAAACTTTCTACGCCTGTTACAATACAGTATGAACGCTGAACGTGTGATTAAAACGAAATCCGACACACAAGCTACAGAAACTAAGACTATTGAGAATTCAATTAAATATGCAAAATGATTAATTGATTTTTACCTTAATTAGCACCTAATTTCAAAATAACGAACACCAATTTTGCCATCAACGCCTCAGATCGCTGCTTTGGGAGAATAATAAAATAACTGTAAAATTGTTTGAAACTGACTTTACTATTACTGACTTACTGACAGGCTCGAAAACTGATTTACTACATGTTTGTAAATTGGCATAAGTAAACATAAAAACTCCTTCCTTGGCCAATATTAAAGTACTATTACGCCAAATAACAATCATCCAGTAAATGCATTTTTTAGGTCGCTATTACAATAAAGTCAATTTGTCAAAGCTTAAAATTGCGTCATTATACTTCTGAACCAGCGATATGTAGTTTTAGACATATTTGTCAATAACAAATTTTCAGATGAACGTATTCTTGTTTGTTTATATTATATACGAGTGAGACAATGAAAACAATAAAAAACTGGAAGATAGAATAATTGTGTGTAAAAATATAGTATAAATCAATACTTAATCAAGTATAATAATGTATTAAATATTTAATTGTTAAATAATAAATTAATAACATAAACCGACAGGTAACAGGGCAAAATCAAATGAGATAGGACATGTTAATAGTAGTAATTTCTGTTTCAAGCATATAATAATATAATAAATTTCTGTTTCATTAATCTAAGTCGATATCACTGAAAAATACTATCTGAAAATTATGTAGGACATAATATTATCTATAAAACAGTTTGGAAATTAAAGAGGAATGTTTGCATACAGATGAAATACAAATGCAGACAATAGTTATCAAATACCAGTACAAAGCAAATGAGGTGGTTTATTTGGGTCTAAGCGCCCAGGAACCTTGGCACGGAACCTACGTCCAATATAACAGGCGCCTTTAAATCGAGACATTGTACTACCAGTTACTCCTGTCGATATGTTTCAAAGGCATTTTTATACCTACATGAATCATTCTTATACATCGTCCAACAAAAGATTTCGAAACTACTTTCGAGAAACGAAAGCTAGGTTAAAATTGGGAACTGGCCAGTTAATTCGCTTTATAGATATATTGATATTTTTATGGGATCACTAAATGTCTGCAATAACTCAGGAAAATTTCGTATTTAATAGTTACTAAATAATTCAATACATTACAATTGAAATATGGGGTTGAAAATCATCCTATATTACAATTTTCAAATCAACTCTTATATTATTTATGATATCCTTTGCAACACATACAATATTTTCTACAAAATATTATTATTGATCAATAAAAACACATTTTTAAATACATGTATATTAATCATACAGTTATCATACAGATAAGGAAATTGATACCTCGTCCAAAACTATTACAATGTTCAAAATTGGAAAGTCGACGATCACATTAAGAAATATGATTAGTAAAAGATAATGAACAATATTAAAGACAGAGACCCAAATTTCCAATTTTATAAAACACAAAATTTTTAATTATATTTATGATCAATTATAAAAGAAATGTTTCAAACAAACCATGGTTCGACTCTGTTTAAAAAATTTAATGAAAGATAGATAGATATATTCTTCAAAAAATAGAAGTCTAATCCGAGTAATCCTCACTACCGCAATAAATATAAATCCTTAAGAAATATAGTCACAAAAACAATAAGACAGAAAAAAACAAGAATATTTCGCTCAACTTATCAAAAATAAAAATAATATTACAAAAAAAAACTGGGATGCTATTATTAAACTTTGTATTATAACCTATAATTTGTTCAATCGCTTACTAGAAGAGCTAGTAAATAAAAAAAGAAAAATTCAACAGGGTACTTTCTTACTTCTATGATTCCCTATAATTGATTTTGATTCACCAACTAAAACATATCTGCCTGTATTTTTTTCTTAACTCCGCATAATTGATTTACTATATTATATTCTGTATTAGTAATGTATGTGTGTGCTTAGTAATAGATATTATTGGATATTTGTTTTTATAATATTCTGTATCATCTTTTTTTATTTTCATTATTATATTAATTCACTAATTGTAAATTTGCTGCTTTATTATTCACTTGAAAACCCTTTCAGTTATTTTTATTTATATAAGTTTTTATTTTATTTTATTGTTTTTTTTATAATTATAATTTTGGTTGTTATTAAAATATTAATTGCATCACTTTAGACCAATTTATATTGCAATTATCTACCTTAAAAATTGTATAGCCACCACAACGTCCTAATAGTCTAAACTATAATATTCATATTTTACTAATGCCTACCATTTTATTTGTTATTTTGGCACCGACTGATAGATGTCATCTGGTCGGACCATATTAGATGCAATTTTTTTAATTCATAAAATAAAATAAATAAAACTCATCATAAATAAATTAATAAAATAAAATAAATAAAGAGATTTATAACATGTATATTAGTAAATATAATTATTTTCATATTCATCACCTTAATCAAAATCAAATTTAAATGAAAAACCAATCTAATTAAATTTTAATCATCAGAACTATGTTGTTTTTTTGGCCACCATTTTTGACAAAATACGTACAAGTAAAGTCTTCTACCGTCACTCAGTAAGGTGATATACTAGTCAAACAAGTCAAGTTATTTACTTAAGAATTAATTATACGAAATAGTTTACCGGATGGATGACGTACTAGGAGATGATGGTTGGGGGTGCGGTCAAATGAAACACAAATAAGTTGGAGTAGCTTATTCAATTGTGCTAACGTTTCGGCTAGAGTTTCTAGCCTTCATCAGGGCTGTTAGCTTGGAAACCAAACGTAAAAAAAATTTTTTTTTCATTATATTCATTTCCTAGTACTTAAGAATTCTATTAACTTTTATTTAATTTTATTAGCAATCAACTATAAGTGAGCAGAGGAAGATTCAACTGGAACAGGCGGTGAATCAACAGAGAAGCAATAGAGCAGATTATAAATAATTTCAATTTCAACAAAGACAGCTTCAAAATCTTAAAGAAATTATGAATTTTGTCCATTCTCATGAGAAACAAACATTGACACTTATTTAATTCGGCTAAAATTATTCTTTTATTTATTTTTTTATTTCCACGAACAGATATACATTGTTTAATCATTAATATAATTTATAGTCAATTTTGTTGATTTATTTTATCATTTTAAATTACATTTCATACAGTCCAATTGCAATTTTAAGTTTAGCAACCCATTCATGCAATCAGTAGATCTAAGGGACACATTAGGTTCACGTTAAATTATCAAAAAACATTTAACAGGTTCTGCTTGGGATTTACTGTTAGTCATTTTTTGTGTATGTAATACCACTTATTATTTAACTGTCTCTCTTTAGATAAAACATCAATAAAAAAATTCATTAGCTATTAAAATTATATCAATACAATTTAATTCAAATCAATCATTAGGTAATATTCAAATACAAAAATAGTTTTTCTTTCAATTAGTTATTATTTATTTTGATCATTATAGTTTGATATAGTTTATAATGCCTTCTAGATTTTTTCATGAAGCGATCTTAATTTTTTTGAATAATTATTACAACTGGCATTATTAACACATTTTTATGACATAATTGTCTTTTCCTTTTACTTGTAAATGACGAATTTATTTTTACAAAATATGTATATTTTTAATATGTCTACAGAGGGCGGTAAAACTACTTCTAGCAATAAAATGATCGAAATATTTTATGTACCTCATACACGGTAAAACATTTTGAAATTTTTATCTATAATACAATTACTGTACTTCGTTTAAAATTTAATTAATCTACATATAAAAACAAATACTTTGATATCAGAACATTTCTATTTAAAATTTATTGGCTGATATCAGACTTTTACTACTTTAACCACCCTTCATAGACATTATGTTAATTACGCAATTAACCTCCGTTACTCTACGGGCCGGTTATTTACGAAATAGGCTAAGTTCATTACGAAGTTGACAGGAGATTAATGGGCCTCGATCCGAGTATGGCAACAACGATCGCTCCTACCTGATAACAAATGAGTAATTGACCTGATCTTCAAATTTACGCGAACTGTACCCTCGCTATAACGCAGGTCAAGGGGAAAATGTGTAGTCTGTTACCGAAACCAACCAAAGTTGATTTATATCAATATTGCAATAAGAATTGGGAAATTTTGATAATTATTTTTAATACCTCGTCAAATTACTTAGAAAATAAGTTAAAAAAACGAATCTATTTTAAATACACCGTAATGGGAATTGAATTGTAGTAATATTGAATTTGTCAGAGGGTTTTTTTTTAAATAATAAATTTTAAATCAACCAAACTTTTAGTCGCGAAGAACGACTATTGTATGTGAACATAAGATATTGTTATTATATAAACTATAAATATTTCAAAGGGTTCATTTTAGTAGTGTGTCACATTCGAGAATTTCGAAGCAAGTTAGGAGTGGACGTAAAAACATATTATTTACAGACCTCCGAACAAAATAATTACGAAATAATAATAATAAGTAGTTTTTAATCATTATATCTGTTCTTCACTCCCATTATTCAATCGTAATCAAGAAATTACCCAATTATATATAGAAGGAACCAAAATAATTCAATATTCAAATTATTTAACTTGAGATTTACATATTTCGAGGCACTAACACAAAGCATATCTACTCTTCAATTAAAAAAGTATGTTATAAGATTTTTTTTTATGTCGATCTGATGGCTGTTATAACATTAAGCCAATTAAAAAAAATAAATCCAATTCCTCTAACATTTTTATTCAAAAGTTTCAACTATACATTTGTATTGTTCCGTATTTTTTAAATTTGCAGAAAATAAAATTATAACTACCCAAATGGGACTTTCGACCAAAAATTCACATTAATAACTCTTAAAGATCAAAAAGCTATAAAATTAAAATTAGAAGATTTCAAAAAAAGGATAAATTAATAGTAATTTTTTTTCATATATATATTTTAGGTAAATGCATATTGCCATCCGGACCAATGTCTTATAAACAAGACGAGAAAAAAATAGAAGAAAGAAATAACAATAAGTACGTCACCAATTAATTTAGTTTCTTATAAAATCAATTTATTTGTCGTGAACAAAAAAAAAATTTAATTTGAGATGGGACGAGAGTGAGAACCGTGTTGTACCTGAATTCGCAATAAACTGAGTGGTCACTGTAATAGCAGTTTATATTTCAATATTTTAAACTTAATATTGAAATATAAATTACACTGTATTCGAAACCTATATTTTCTATCATTATTTGTGTATTATCTAATGTTGAATTCAAGGCCTCTAATTTTAGTTTCTGTAAGGTGTTTGACGGGAGGATAATTTCATTACTAATGAAATAGCCAAATGGGTGGTAGCTAGTGTCACAAGTATTAAAAAGCATCGGCGCCACCTATGAAGAACAGAAGGCAACTGTCACCTCATGGATCTGATTCCCACCAAATCTGAACCTGCAGACAGACTTAGCAAGGAATTTATGCAATCAGTCCCAACCCTTGGTCTCGACCAATCTTACCTCGGTAAGATGTCAGGCTAAGTCCACAGCTCCGAGTGTGGCAACGGGAGCAAATAGCCTCGAGCCCGGCAACTCCATCTCTAGCAGCAGAAAATCACAGAACAGGCGACCCATGGGACTCGAGACGCTAAATTGAACAAAGGCATGCATTTCATCAACAATCCAGCCCCAATCAACCCCATTCCTGGTCATTTCTGACATACGGGTAAGAGAAGGGGGTTTATCTACACGTTACCATTCTATTATAACCATGGTAAGAGGTCAAGTTTTTATTTCACGAGACCACCACAGACATAAAAGTGAAAATCCCTCAGACCGGATTCGAACGGGCGCCACTAATCGCGAGCCAGTCAAAGTTGGCGCCTTAGCTCGCTCAGCTTCGAACGACGCTGTTGACTCCTCATCTTCATCCCAGCAATCTTCACATTTCCCACAAATAAAATGAATCTAATTCATTTTCGGCTAACCCCACCCCCTCCTATAATTGCATCTTTACTATTTTTTCCATCAATCGTTATGTTCTAACTAAACCCCTTATGAAATAAAAAAATTGTCTGCCTAAAATTTAGCTCCTATAAATAGGGATCGGAAAAGCCCGATCAAACCAAGTAAAATAGTTTTATATAGCTTTTAGATTTTAATTTCTGCTGAAAATTCGTAATATTAAATAATATGTTATTAAAATTAAAAGTTGAGTCATTTCATACGTGAACGATAATTTCACAATTTTTTAGCTTTATTCCTTGTAGGCAATTACATAAATAATTGTATCAAGTATTGTTAAATAAATTACTGTATTAAAAATTCAAGAAACAAAAATGTCGTACTAGGTAAAGATTCAGCATAGCTTCCTCATCATTTTTTCCTTTTAATTAATCCTTTATTTATTTTCTGGACATTCTCCTTTTTCTGAATATTTTTATAGCACTTCTAATTACCAATATTTCAAGGTTAATAATCTCGTATCAATTAATAAAGTATAGGTATATTAAGAAAAATACGTTTGCGAATGTGTATAACCCCCAGATATTTATTACCTAGAGTAAATTTTGTAATTTGATTCGTTGCCTATCTGCTTTTAGTTTTAAGAACAAATTATCTCACATATCTTTCTATATTCAAAATAAAATCCATAGAAAACTTGCGAGTTTTCTGTTTCTTTATTTATTGTTTACATGATGAAATCATTATATCTTAAAGTCTTTTAAAATATGCTCAGGATTAGCACCACGAAGATTTTTAGAGGTGTTAATCAAAAAATCCGTTAAGAGAGAAAGCGATCTGTCATTTTGTTTCTAAATTTTTTTTTTTAAAATAATTATCTATATACTGGACTATCTTTAAATTCTCTTCTATTATTTGATATGCCTATGACAACTTAAAATAGACAAATCTGTTTTCTTACAAAAATCTTTATAATACTTCTCATAAAGTGTTGTATAACTCAAATCTCCAGTTTTGATTTACACTACTTTTGCAATGAAGGCTTAAATAGATTTTGAGAAAACATTCCTTTCATTAATATGTAAATGGTAGAAGCATCTCATCTCCTATCGGCTGTAGCTGAGCTTTCTCAACCCAAGTTAGATAGACAGGCGCTGCACCTATCCAAAAAATTGGGAGCTAAGTTCAACCAAACTACCAATATCTATTTTTGTTGTAAAATGAGAAATGAATTTCATTGGTATTTTGAGTAATTACTCCAATGAAATAGTGGAATATTTAGTTGGTTAGATTACCCCATGTCACAATATAGTTAATAACTAACCAATTATAAACAAATAAAAAGAGGACTAGTATATTAAGGTAATGTGCTATCATTTTCATACTCCCATAATTTCCTAACGGGAGAGATCGTTTAACAAAAATAAACCAATAAAAGCTGGGTGGATATATAGAAGAACATATAAATAAAAAAATTAAAATAATAATAGTAACGTTAAAAATTATAATTATTTATAATAAAGAATTAAAATTACGAACCAAAATAGATTTTATTTAAATCTACACATTGAGGTTCATTAGTAGAACTGATGCCAATAGCTATTAGAAGGTCTTTGCCAGAATTTCTTGGCCACAATTTAATTTCTTGACAATGCTTACGTTACTTGTTCTATGTTTATATTATCAATTGTTCTAAAATCTATACTCAGTGAAAAAAAAACTTCAGAAATAATCACAAAAACTAGTTAAAAAAAAAGAATTTCATTTCAACCATTTCAGTTTTATTCAATTAGTTTATCCTTCAGAGAGCTATAAGAATCAGAGCTAAATAAGTTTGTAAAATCGCTTAAGTAAAGAAGGTAATAAAAAAAATAATGAATAAAAATAATTAAATAAAAGCAAGTAAATACTTTTACGAAGAATTAAGAAAATATTTAATTTTCCTATCATAAATTGAAGCACTTTAAATAAGAACCTTAACTGCTAAGATATCTCGATAATTAGAGGAATCGTTTTCTTTTTTATGATTGATATCATAACAATACAGCGGTTTCCTTCATCTATTTTTAATCACCAAAAATTGAAAAAAAGTCTTTCTAACAAATTTAAGGAGTCTTAGTTTATTCCATCGCAGCATGTAGAGTGAATGTACTAAATATTAAATTCAAAATAATATAATAATAAATAATCCATGCAAAGTTCTTAAAAAATTCTAACCCCTAGAACGAAGAGTAAAATGAACATGGCCATGTTATTATGAAAAACCTTCTTGAT
>NW_027107116.1:99500-100186 GCF_000696795.3 Halyomorpha halys | reverse complement strand
TTCGAACAAACCACCTTTTCAACAGCCTAATTCCAAAAAATGTACCTCTTACATTAACAATGTAAGGATCCTCGGGCCGATCTTGTATTAAATAAATAAACTTATTACTATTCCATAGGGTTAAATGAACCTAACTTTCAATTGAGAATTACAAGACGAGAAACTTTTTGAAAACAAAGTATTGGGTAAAATATATCGCAAAGATAGATAAATATGTTATAAAAGGAAATACGTGACTACCATTAGTAAATAAGAAAGGTGGAGAAATAGTACCGCAGGGATTAAAATGGCAGTCATAAGTTGCTAAGTGAGATGAGGATCGAATCGCAAGAAATAAAATCATTACCGAATAGATGAGTAAACGTTGAAGAGGGTTGGTGATTAAGACTTCGGTGGAAGAATTATGATGGGTATGATATTTTAGATTAGTATTCTGAAAGAGTTTGGTTAGAGGGACCTATATAATAAGAAACGAAACAAGCTATGTAATAACAAGTAGATGATACCTAGGATACAGATCGTCATTTAAATATATATAAGGCTAAGTCCACAGCTCCGAGTGTGGCAACGGGAGCAAATAGCCTCGAGGCCGTCAACTCCATCTCTAGCAGCAGAAAATCACAGAACAGGCGACCCATGGGACTCGAGACGCTAAATTAAACAAAGGCATGCATTTCATCAACAAT
>NW_027107116.1:94186-99450 GCF_000696795.3 Halyomorpha halys | reverse complement strand
TTAATAATATTTAAATATATTCAGGTAAATTTAGAGAAGAAAACTTTGAAGAAAAAAAAATCTAAGTGTACAATTTTTATAGCCATCAAAAACCAGTTTATTATTTTCCTAATAAAAAAATGTAAAAAATAAAATGATGATTTTAAAGAATTTTTTTTTTAGATTCAGACAATTTATTTATTGATAGATATAGAAACTTTCCTCAAATATTTAATTCCAGTTTCTTACGATTTTCCGTTTTTTAGAAAGACTGTTCAAACACTGAGACCCAACATAACGGTCTTTAAAATCTCGGGACCTCAAAATATGTATTTTCTTCAAAAACTCGTATTCGAAATTCTACACGAGTTCAATACTTAAGTAATAGTAATAAGTAATAGTGATAACTGATTACATTCATATTAAAATAAAATTACTTAAGAATAAAAATAAATAAACAAATAAAATAAAATATAAAAGGAAAAAAAAATTCATAGAAAAGAAATAAAAGCTTTCTCTAAATATGTACAAACAGAAGGATAATGAAAATGAACAGAAACAAACTATGTGCATGAAAAAATAAATAAATTAAATAAAATTATCTCCAGTCACATTTACACTCTAATATATAATATTTACACAATCAACCTGAGGATCCCTGAGCCCATTCTATAACCCACGTGTGAGGGGTCTTTGAGATCCCGCCACATCAATGGTAATGAGCCAGTGGAGGCTGAGCAAGTGCGCTAGTGCCGCAGAGGAACTATTAGATGTTCAGATGACAGTTAGGAAATTTAAAAAAAAAATTAAAACTTATTAATCGTTCTAATAAGGTTATTATTGTATATTTTTTGTAAGATTAGTATTATTCATGATATTTACAAAATATTTTAGCAAAATGTCGATTTTTCACTTTTTTGAGGAAAAGTTTTGCTTTTGAGAGCGTTATATCACTGGAATTTTTAGATGTATTCATGTCAGTTAGGGATCAAATTAAAACTTTTTAAACCTTCTGAAATGAATTCCATCGTTAGTTCTTTCGTAGGAGTAGTAGTTTTCATGATATTTGAAAAATATATTCAATAAATGTTGATTCCTCGACATTTCTACTTAAACCTAAAGGTAGGTAGGAGGATTGCATCGAGATTGATTTTGTGGATTTGGGTTTTTCCTGACGTAATTGAGTAGGGATGTAGAACATCAGACTGGCTTATGATGATTTTAATTACAATGACATTTAATTTGTTAAATGATTAATTAACCAAGATTTAATTGATAATTATGATCTTTGTATAATAAATAGGAGTGTGGTGGCATCCTGTTAAGGCACGATGCTACAAACTCCAAGGACCCGGGTTCAAATCCAGCTGGGAACAAAATTGTCTTCTGTTACACTGTAGTCGTGAGAAGACCCTGTAGGTTCTGAAGCCCTCCACTTGGTGATCCACCCAGCTTCATAAATTAAAAATCTGGTGGTCAAGCGTGATTAAAAAGTACTGCACCCTTAACTCTTCAAGGGTTGTAGCGGTACAGTCTTTTTAAATCCTGACAGGACACGGGGGATTCCGGCGAAAGCTGCAAAGCTTCGGAAAGAACATCGACCCCCGGTTTCTGACGCGTGGGGTCCCAGAAACAACGGAGCATGTGGTATTGGATTGCACCGCGATGGAAGAACACCGTGCCAGGTTGTCAAGGAAAACCAGGATCTTCGCCGACGCCGAGTCGAACTTCCGTCGTCTGATGGAGGAGTCCCGTTCTTCAAGGAATTCATCTACAGGTGGAGGGAGGAGGTCGGCGAGCCACCAATGGAAGATGAAAGCGAAGAAGCAGGATGAGACCTGGAGGGCTGGACTAGGCTGTGTACTGGAGGTGAAAACCGGACGGATTCGGACCAGGCTAGTTGGACCTACCGGACGGATGCTGATGGATAAGGTGTAACCCCATCTTAAGGCACATAGGGCATTCTTTAGAAATAAAATGATATATCAACAGTTACATTAACAGTATACGATGTAGTCTTATGAAGTACTAGTAAAAATAAGCAAGAAAAACCATAAATACCTTCCGATGCACAACGCACTGACTGTAAAACATATAGAATAGTTTATTTTTCTATTGTAAAGAATAAAAAAATACCAACCCTCTATAAAATAGGCACTTCTAGAAACTGATAACCTCCGTAATCGCAATGAGTAGTATTTTAAAACTAAGCATCCACACGTAGATATAAGCTGACTTCAGTGAGGAAAAAATCCTATATGGCTAACTAAAACTAATTTCAGTATCCGGCACAACATATTAAATAATAAAAATATTGTAACACCAGCACTTCAATATAGAGTACAGCCCGCTACTTGATATTATTACAAAAATTTCATAAGGAAATATAACACAAGGCCTCTTCGTAAAGAAAAGCCAGAAAGTCATAAAAGTTCAATATCCTCACACTGGGTGAATTTATAAAGCGAATTCATATTAAGTTTTATGATACCTCAACTTTTCGAACAAACCACCTTTTCAACAGCCTAATTCCTTAGCTGCCGCAGCTATGGACGAGGCAAAACTGTTTTAATTATGGATCATCAGTTAAAAAAAAATGAAAAATAAATTTTCTAGAACGGTTGCTATGATTAAACGATGTTCGTATTCAAATATAAACGATCTTAAAATAACTGAAAGCCCGATTCGACATATATGCTACAAATACATCTCACGGGTTGGAATAGGCAGTTATACGAACGTAATTACGGATAATGAATAATAAATATGATTTAATTGTGAAGTTAGAAATAGTTTCAAAATAATAAAGACTTAGCGAACCCGAAGGTTCAAAGCCCATACCACTAATCGTTCTATACGAATATTTTTTTTGTCCAGTGTCGTCCCTCCAAACCCATATCTAGTAAGCAAACCTTAACGCAGTCCTCCCATCCATATTTCGGTTTACCCCTCGGTTCAGTGTTTATTACCATTTTAGGGATCTGCTCGTTGCTAAGTTCCACAACCTTACACACCCATATTATTCGCCGCAATACCATAACCTGAATTATATTTACCGGGTACAGTTCGCTCAATTCAACTGTATAATCTTCTAAATTCTCCGGTTACTCATCCTTTTTTCTGAATTTTGGTAATACTTTATTTTCAAAGATCTTAAGGCGCTGTTCTCATAGTGTTAGATGCCGCGCTTTGGATCCGTAAAGAACAGTGGGAAGGATAATAGTTTAGTAAATTCTAACTTAAAAATTTTTGAATACGCGAGCTAAGCGATTTTGAAATGGAAAAATAATAAGCGTTTCCCGCCTTTGACCTCGATTATATTTCCTCATCAATTTCTTTTTTTCTATAAATAATATTCAGGACTAAATTTCAGAAAATTAAGAATTAATACCCAATTCAAAACAGGAACACTGCAAGGATCAATGTTAGGGATTGTTCAAAGTAACCATGAGTCTTAAAAATATTTTTTACTAATTAAAGGGCAGCTTGTCCAAAACAGCCAAATTAAATAGGAGCACATTCGTAAGTTTCTTCTTGTTTTAGTCCTCTACGGGGACCTTGATTTAGTAACGTATAAGGTAGGCAATGTATTCTATGGAAACAAGAGAAAAAAAAATATTTGTCACAGTTTGACTTTCACAAATACCCTTCAATATGGGTCATCTCATTTTGTTTTATTTCTTTTGATACAAATACAGTATGTTTAATTAATGGCGAAGTATTTCTAAAAGAGTCATTTAGTTTTTGTAGTATGTATTTAAGAAAATGTGAAACGTATTTTTTGTACCGTATTCCTTGTGAGATGATTTTAGTGACAAAATACAAATTATGAATATTTTTTTCTGTAATCACTTAAAATAGACATATAAATAAAAATTAAAGACTGAAAATAAAAAGTTCTTGACATTCTTAATGAAAACCCATAACAATAATTTATACATGTAATTAAAGGTACAGAATATTCCTTAAGTTAAAGGAACACACAAAGACAGTTAAAAGTTCCTTAAATCCGAGTTAGTAGAAAAGCAATTACATAAATGTAATTAAGAGAGATAAAGAAAAAACTAATAAAAAAAAATATATGAAAGTTGTAATATCTACTTGCTGGCTAATTCCTTTTCAAGAACCACTTTACTGATATTTACTATCCATTTTTTGGTTATAGATGTTATAACCTTATCAGCCTAGTTAGTTACCTAGTTACCTACTTAGGTATCTAGGTACCTACCTACCTTCAATAATTCAAAATTCCTATTATAACATCACTAATAGATTTTATGTTGACTTATAAAAGCTTCGTAAAATGATTAATTAGGTACTAAGCCATCAGTTAATTGCTATAATTGTATTTAACTGTTTAATAAGTGTTGAAACTAATTGACTACCAGGTGAAATAAGCAATCAAATAGAAGTCCAAAATAATATCACCTTTATTTCTCTAAAAGATAGCTCATCTATTATTACATATATTGTAACGAGGTTATCTCCTTGGGAATAGAAACAATAGATAACCGATCGATTTGATCGGTTCGTTGGTGAACGATTTTTTTTTAGATGAGTGTGAAAAAAAAGTGGGCTGTTGTGAGTATTGGGACTTGTACACATTTTGGTTAATTTTTTTTAATACGATAAAATTTATTTCATTTTTGTTGATTGCGGTTTTTTTCTCTATGACGTAACAATATTATTAACTTTATAAATTTTGTACACATACAGTCAGTTGTAATATTTTTCCTTTCATAACAGATCAATCGGAGACATTTCACTATCGAATATAGGCAGTGCAACTGCAAATGATAAAATATGAAAAAGAAGTAGGAAGCTTAAAATTTGAAGAAAAGAAAAATAAAGTGTAATATCAAAACCTAAAAAAAAAAATCAAAGAACAAATAAAAAAGGAACATACCAACACTGGAGTAGTTCTCAAATACCAAAATCCAAAAACGAAATCTAACTTACCTGTAAATAAAAAGATAGTATTAGCTGCAGATAATATTTAAATTTTTTTATAATTATCCAGTTTTATATACATATAACTATATACTATTTTTTTATCAATCTTTAAATACTATAAATTTATCAAATCTAATAATTGAACAGTTATAAATGTAGTAAAATTGTGATGAGATAGCTGATTCCCTTTTATAAAGAGGGAACCATATTAAATCATTTACAGGTACATTGAAACATTCAGGTAAAATTATTGGGAATGTGGTATGGTAGTATACCTGGAAAGCATATGACATGGATGTATTTAACTACACTATTCAGAAAAGAGTTACATG
>NW_027107116.1:89974-93580 GCF_000696795.3 Halyomorpha halys | reverse complement strand
GTCATTGATACTTTCATCATGGATAGATCTGTAACTCGAAACCATACAAACTAACTCCAAATACTACGTACAAGTTATCGTTGTATGCAGAATTTAAATCTACAATAAGCAACAACTTAGGGCTGTCGAAAAATTGCCTTTTGCATTTTCTAAGGGTTGTAAGAACTTAAGTACACACCTATGATTGATTCGAGCTTGAGCAGTTTTTGTGCCCTCTTGTAAAGTTGGCTTAAGGGGACTTACGTCATTCTGGTTCCGAGGTACAGATATCATCATTTATAATTTTTAAAGGTTCAAGCAATGTTATCATTCGTTGAGAAACCGATATTCTTTTCATAATTTTCAAGATATCATAATTTGTTTTTCGAGGAGATACCTTTTCCCACACATACAATAAGTATAATGTTTTCTAATTGGAATTGTTGATCACTATTTTCAGTGTAAGTTTTTTTTATTGTAAAATTCTTCCTATATTTTCTCACTCCACTTATATTTTTCTTTTATCTACGATCCGAGTCTCTTCACCCATCTTAAATCCACATCGATACAATCTTAAAAGTAGTTACTTTTTCACATTAGTTTAGTGGGATGATTAAAATTAGAAAGTATTTAGTACACTTTAAGTACATTATGACAAAGTATTCTGTCAGGATTAGGGCTATGTAATTTAAGATAAGTCATCCTGAAAGTAGGGAGAAGAACTCCGAAACGTAGATGAAAGAAAAATAGAGGTGTAGTGAGAAAATATAGAAACAGTTTCACAATAAAAAAGCTTACATAGAAAATTTTTTTTTAATTTGTTTATTTAATGCTTTAACGTCTTTTATTTACAATATCTGACAAAGGTGTACTAAGGACCTACAACTAAACAATATATTACTCAACTGCATATCAAGTTTATCCTATAAGTGATATAAAATATTTAAAAAAAAAAGAATCTATTTATAAAAAAATAAAATTAAAGAGCACGCTACGTGTCATACCTTGTTAAATGTCATTCATCTACTATTTATTAAACTTCTCACAACTTCAAGATACACAGAAACATTTTATATATAAGAATTGGGACAGATAGACAGAACGTTTTCATTTCAAATAAATTTTATTTATGTAATTTTTATTGATTCAGTTTTATTATTTCACAATCTAAAAAAAAAATAGTGTAAGGAAAAGATGGAATATTTAAAAATACACATAATTAGGTGACGAATGCTCGAAGGCTGGAAACAATAGAAATAACTTCCTAGTGACTGCTTGGCCTACCCAGCAGACAGCCAACTCGTTTTGCCAAGCAGAATAATGCCAGCTTTAATATTTAGCAATGTTGGATCTAGAAGGTTTTTCTGAAAAAACTTCATGCTTGCAGAATATATCCTATAATATAATACTTTTTTCAATTATCCGAATAATTAAATATTTTTGAACTTTTAATTTTAAAAATATGAAAGTTACAAAGAAAATATTTATAAGATAAGAGTTAATCTAAGAATAACATAATATAAGAATTTACCAAACTATTATCCTTTCCAATATTCTTTATGGATGCATACGTGGCCTCTTACACTAAAGGATGAACAGCGGCTTGAGGTGTTTGAAAATAAAGTATTACGTAAAATATTGGAATCGAAAAATTATGAATTAACGGAATAATTTAGAAGGCTTTACAATGCTAAATTAAAGAAACTGCACCCGGTGAATATATTTGAAGTTATAACATACCTCAAAAACATTTTTTCATTATACATTTTTATTATTATTACTATAGCTAAGGGCAAGAATTTTAAAACCAATTACAATTTTGTACCGAAGCCTCCATTATATATATATATATTAAGTGATTTAGTATGTTAGTTTGTCTAACCCCAAAATTTCAGCATATTTATCCACAATATTATGGAACATATTTATAAACAATATAAAACATTATATTTACACCCGATAAATATAATTCAAGTTATAGCATTGCGGCGTATAAGATGGGCGTATAAAGTTGTAGGGCTTAGTGACGAGCGGATCTCTAAAATGTTAATAAACACTGAACCGACGGGTAAACGTCCGAGGGATAGACCGAAACGTGGATTGCGTTAAAACTGATTTAGTAAAATTGGGTTTGGAGGAGCATCACAGGACGGATGGATGTAGAGAGCGATTTGTGATATCGGCATTGAACCTCCGGGTTCGTTAGGCCTTGATTATTATTCTTACAAAGAAAATATTACTAATGTTAACAACTAAACAAATCTCACACACCACAGATATCACAGCAATAGTCAAGAACATACTGGCTGTGTACCAATTGTTATTAATATTACAATTTGGATATTTTTTCAAGAACAAATTCAATCCTTTTTTACTTCTAAAATTTTGTATTACAATGAACTAAAAAAATAGCTCATCTTTAACCTTTTCAACCTTGCCATCCTGTATAACATGTTTTTTTTCTATCCCCATCTCAAATCACCCTTAAATTCATGATTAAAAAATTTCTTTGTACAATCCCCACGCAACGGTTATTTAACGTTTAAATTTTATAATGTCATAGGCATAAAATTGTCGAACCTCAACCTGGTTAGGAGGAGCAAATATTAAAGACCAAAACCTAATAAAAATCAAACGATAAATAGATAAAGATTTTTTTTATGATAAATAAAATGACGATTTTTAAGTTATGGATAGTAAAAACATGAAATGTAAAAGAATAAAAAGGTAGAAGAACGTAATAAAGGTTGATAAGATAAAATGAACTTCTTTAAATGTAAAATATATTATTTTAACAACAAAGCTGCCTCCAAATATTAGTTTCTGCTAACAAAAAAAAAATAAAATAAATAAACCTTAGTTATTGAAAACAAATAAAATTTAAAGGACAGCAAAAATATAAAATATAAATTTTTTTTAGCAATATCGGAGTTCCGAAAAACATTGCAAATTTTGTTGTATGCCAATACGGCGTCAACTGGATTAGATTATACGAATTTAATTGGTCATAAAAAAAGTGATGAATTTTCAAAGTAATTTTTTATTGGGGTGATAGCATTCCTGGTAACACCTAAGACCAGTTGTAAATATTAGGTTGCAAAAACGCCCTTGATTAGGTCATCTGAGAGGGTAGCAGTTGTCATTATAAGAAGTAAACAATTTACGGCCCTTTTGATGACCAGAGGGTTTTATGCCTTTAAGCAACAATCAACAACAACAATAATTTACGGCCCAGTAGTTGAATATGTATACAGATAAAACACATAAAGATAATATTTAAATAATATCTCTACCTCCAATTCAAAATTCAGATATAATATAACATTAACTATAACAATTGAAAAAATGTACATAAATTCATAGGCTGTTTACGAACATCTGAAGTTCAATCCTAAATACAGAAGGCGGTGGACTTTAAAAGCAACTCTGCATAAATAACATGAAATTAATTGGACTAATTTAAGAAACCACTATATTTCCGCCGTCACTAATGGCCCTGGCAATTAAAGCGATGTTAAATAAATTACAAAAAAAAAAAGAAATTTGATGATATTTTATTTTGGGTGCAAATAAGCTATATTCATATTCAGCATAATTAATTATTAGGTATTCGTTATGATTATATAT
>NW_027107116.1:79854-89354 GCF_000696795.3 Halyomorpha halys | reverse complement strand
ACCTTTTCTACTAGATATAGATTTTTGTAGTTCGAAAGGTTTTCCGACTTAATAAAAGTAGACCAAAAATAAAACATGTGTAAAAAATCTTGAAACATTCCTATTGCTTTTCGGCTTATATTATGGTAACGGCTGAATGGATTTTTAATAGACATAAACCTAAAGAAGAACTAGTGTGAAAAGTTTCCATCTTTTCTTTCGCATTTCCACAACGGCAAAATCGATTTTTTGGTTGCTATACTAAGAACGTGTAAAGATTTCCCACCAATGTTTCGGAAATGGCTGAATGTATTTTTTCAGTTTCAAACAATTTTCCGAATGTTTAAGTGTAAATCCCAACTCGGAACTTAGGGGTCTGAATGTATATTATATATTTTTAATGTTATAAATAAACACCACTATTTCAAGGTTACACAACTATTTATGTTTTTCCTGTTTCATTGTGCGAATGAAAAATGGAGGAACTTGCGAAGCACTTTGTAAAAAATATGAAATCCAAACCTAGTGGGAGTGCAGCAGGGGAGAAGAAACCGTAGTATCTAGCACAAACAATGTAGTTTGCCGTACCGTTCGAGAAGACAACAGGTGCTCCGAGCGGTAATTAACCTGAAATCCATAAAGCTATGTCTTCATTATCAACAACACCACATAGTATATGACAACAACATAGTATATCAACAACACCACATAGTATATGACGCTCACTACGACATAATATCAGCCGAAAAAATTCCAACTTGAACCTGATTCAACATCAGTCCAATATCCACCCCCCTACAGATCTACCGCCTCCTCCTATAGTCGAATCTTCTATTGTCAAAGCCCTCTCAGACACTATCCTCTCAAATATACCTAGTTCTTTGCTGGTTTGCATTCAGGTGAACAATTCTCTATCTTCTTCCATTTCTCTTTTCAATTCTCGTATTATTGTTCTCAACGTTTATTTAGATGGTAATTTTTTAATCATCCGCGTAGGCGAATAGAACGGGACTGGAGTATTTGTGTCTTGACTCCTTTATTTTCTAAAGCTTTCACAATATTTTGCCTTATTCATATCTAAAATATGTACATACTTCATTTTGTTCTGCACAAAAAGCCATAAAATTTTAACAGGGACATTTATTACACATTTCGTATCTCCTCATTATTTCGATTTACCAATCGTGAAAATCAGATAATTTTCAAAAAATAATTTAACCTTTGATTCTTTGCTAAACTGTTTATTTTGTTTTTATATAAGAAAAAAATAAATGAACCAATAAAAAATTAACTCTGTTTCTGCCAACTAAACCGTGGGACTTATACTTTCATAATACAAAATTTGTGCAAACGTTTCCTATATTTTATTTTATACATAAATTATTTTGCCATAGAACATATAGCTTTTTTGAATACATTAAGATGTAAAAAAAAAAAAGTGCAAATGTTTCCTTTCCAGGAAGTAGCATTATACAGGTGAAGTGGGACAGTCCGCTCTAATAACACCATTTGCCCTTTAAGATACTCTGTTAATTGTAATAATAACAAAGCTATAAATTTAATTAATAAAATTAACTAAGAAAATTGAGAAATGAAAAAAAAAAGTTACAACAGTAAAGACTTTAATAATTCATTAACAAAAATTTAATATTAACATGATCGAGATGTAAGTTTGAAAGATGGTATTGTAGTAGCAAAGTAGAAAAGTGGTGGAATTAATCTCCTTTGGTAAGATTGTCTGAAGGCACACACTTAAAGGTAGCACAAATTATTCCATCGCCTTATTCGAACGTTAGAACATGCAATTTAAAGCATAAACTGAAAAAAACTAAACTTATAAATACGTGAAATATAATTTAGTAAAAGTAAAAAAATATCACAATTATAAATCATAATAATCTATAACTATGATTATAAATTAGATCCAGACAACTCGTTCTTGATGTAGCCCTACCCTAGTTTATATCACTGTGGTATCACATTGTTTGTGCAAGGTATGAGTTTAGTTGAGCGGTGTGGTATCTCTAAGCAACCATCTCATGTCCTCTGTTCTAATCTGTTGCTGAGTGGACTTGGTCATTTCTCTTAATATCTTAAATTTACATGTATATTACGACTGTATATTCATAGTAATTTATATCTGGTGCAGTGCGGGTATTACAAAACTTTCACTATCCCCTCATACATTGATTTGAAATTTATCCTAGCTCGTTTCAAAACATGTATCTCTGTATTATTCATAGTGATGATACTTTCCGTGCTGGGCTATGATGATGATGATGATGATGATACATTAAGCAACTCCAACCTCAACCGTTTTAGAAAAACGCTTTTGATAACATTGCATGTTCTAAAATTTTAACATTTTTCATTTTTAATACTTTGGTAAAATTTTGAAAATATGAATAACAGTTTACTAAGATTTACATTGTACTCTTAACCATTTTTTAAAAGTTAAATTGTAATATGATCAATATTAAAAATACAATGAATGATTTGATTTTAAATTTATTCTAGTTCGTTTCAGAATATATATTTCCAAATTATTTTCCCATGCTGGATGATAAAGATGATGATATATTAAGCAACTTCAACTTCAACAGTTTTAGAAAAACTAGTTCGAAGTTTTTAAACCTCATTTTTAACCTAATAGTTATATTTTTACTATTTTAATTCTTCTTTTCTTTCATTAGTATATTATTTTATTTTCACTTATACTTATATACTTTTTACCTTACCTTAATTTATTTTTTGTATTTTATTATTATGTCAAAATATTTTTAGTTGTTTTGTATCCTTTTAGCCCTCACGAAGCTCTACAAATTGGGGCCAAACATCAGGAAATAAATAGTAGTTAACTATTTGTTTCTCTTTTTGACCGCAACCCTGACCATCTTCATAATTTTAGAAAGGCACTTGTAATAACATTATATCTTGCAAAATTTAAACATTATTCATTTTTAATACTTTAGAAATGCATAATAGTTCGCTAAGATTTACATTCTGATCTTAACCATTTTTTAAAATGTTAAATTGTTATAGAATCGATATTAAAAATACACAGAATGATTCAATGGAGATTGTCATCATGTCAACTGACAGGGTAAATATAGGTGAAATTAATTTTTAAAGAAAAGCTATTTAATAATTATTGTGACATGAAAACATTAATCAGACATAAAATACAGAAAAACACAGTGACTACACCCGACAGGTTAAAAATCGTCAGAACAGACAACATGGGCGTACCCAAAGGGGGGCTGCTGCCTTCCCCCCCCTCCCCCAGGAAAATTATAAATTTAATAACAATTTTTTTTTCAAGTAAATACTAATTGTAATAACTAATGAAGCGCTGCGACAAATATATATATAATGCTCTTAAAATTTTGGTTTCATTTTCCTTTTCCCTGCTTAAATGTTACAACCTGATAGACTATGGCTTGCCTCCCCTAGTTTTGATCCAAGGTACGCCTTTGGCAGACAGACCTTTTAACTTAGCATTTTTCGTCATTCATCATTATCTTCTATGACCTTATGAGTTCAATATTTTTTTTCTAAATTATGTGGCTTTCTAGAGGTATATTACAAGTCTATATTACCACTCTTATATCTACAAATGTATTTTTAGCCTGAAAAATATTTTGCCTTTTATCTCCTCAAGTTAATTATCAAATCGTTTTAATTCATATTTATCCGTTTTAATTACTATTAAACATGTGATGTTAATTATCTCAATTTTTTTGTTCAAAGCCCCTATTTGAATTAATAGTTTGGCAGTAAAAAATCCTGTGTGTCCAAAATAAACAAAATTAAAAGAACTTTATAGGAAGCCTGTTATAAAATTTCAGAAAGTATAATACCTAGCAGAAATTAAAGACTTGAGAAAATAGTATATATACATACATATATTTTAATTTAATTTTTTCGAAGAAGTTGATGTAACATCCCAGACTGCCTTCAATTTGTATTTTCAGTTTTGTTAGAGCTTGTTTTCTAACTAGGCTCTCAAACAGACCATGTGTGGTTATTTCCTCCCAGAGGACCACAAAACGCGCATTGTTGTTAAAAATTCGAATTCGGAACTTTTCACTATTGCATATTGCACTATAGCAATGCTCTAACTATATATTCCATATATACAGCTATGTGAAATCAAAATAATAATGATATTAAAACTGATAACTTTGTATGACATCCCATTACATTTGCGATAGTCTAATAAGACTATTCAAATCTCACTGTTTATTGAAATGGTAATGAATAGAACTGTATGAGTCACTTATTGTAATTAGGTTAAATTGTAAATTTATTATTGAAAATTGTCCATCTAAAACGCGTCTTAAAAATAAGTTATTTCAACAAATAAGAAGTCTTCGATTGAATATTAAATCTTTAATTCGACCCTAATAAGCTATAGAAAATTATTATAATAATGACAAAAAATCTAAATTATTCCAGCTGCAATAACTAAGTTGAGGAAACAGTTAAAACTAAAAAAAAAATTCAATAGATGAAAGGAATCAATGACATTTTTATCCATTTTAAATTTTACATTTTCGAATTTTGACTCAAGTCAAAATAAATAAAAAAGTGCCAATTTTCAGGCTTTAACATATCTTTTGCCTGACCATCTATAAAATTTTAAATTTAAAACATAAAAGAGGAGTCTTTGCGATAGAACTTTATTATAAATTTGGAATTCTAAATTGAAATCTAAAGATGTATTTCTGGTAAAAACGCAGATTAGAAGTGTCGGATTTAAGTAATCCGATTTTCTCGGTCAAATTTTGGATTTATATAAAGTCGGGGTCGGGGGTCTCATTTTCTGATGCCCCCCCTTGCCGCGAACACCGGAAGACCCCGAAGACGCTGCAACTGCGATGCTGCCCCCGCCTAAGCATAGTGCAGGCTAGGACCTGGCCTACCCCTACCATCACGCCAGGCTACAGGACACGCTGGCCAGCCCTTGAAGAACGAAGACGTCTTTTACAGACACGGGGAAAATACACGGCATTCACCGTTTCGCCCACCGCACACCTTGACGAGGAAAGCGGCCTAGAAGACGTCACCGCGTCGGCGAGAACGTCATTCATCAGATAAGCACATTAATTAGTCTATGAGACCCCATTGCTATGTTTTATATTATCACCTACATAATAATTAAAACCCTAACACACTAATATTATCTGCCCCTCCAGGGATTAATATTTTATAAATATAAGGAAATATATGCATGTTAAATTAGCGAAAAGTCTCACGATTTCCAGCCCCCCTTTTCCACACATTTAATACAATCATAAAATTACACTCGGGACACCTGCAGTATAGCACGAGCAGGTCCCGATGTAAACAAGAAGTTGTTCACGATCGCGAACTTCCACTTACTATATGCACCATATACAAATAAGGTACAGTAAAAAGTGGTAATACCAAAAACCACTAACTGGGCTAATTTTATTATTTATTCTTTAATAAAAAGTGAACTAAAGTTCAAGTAATCTTACTTTGTGTTTTAATTAGAGGCCTCTAGACCAAGGATCGTGTTTATTTATTTCTAATATTAAATATAAATCGCCTTTAACCAGTTCTCTGATCTCTCTCGGTAGCTAGTGTATAGTATTGAAAAATAATTTAATTACTATCTGGTATAGCCAAATATAGAGATCCAAAAATTAAACAAAATCAATGAGCGAAATCGTCCTTAATTATTTTAGATAAAATTTTAGTGTTATTATCACAATAAAAATGATA
This sequence comes from Halyomorpha halys, assembly GCF_000696795.3. Classification (NCBI taxonomy): domain Eukaryota; kingdom Metazoa; phylum Arthropoda; class Insecta; order Hemiptera; family Pentatomidae; genus Halyomorpha; species Halyomorpha halys. Next base: position 83,624 of record NW_027107116.1, on the reverse strand, counting down.
AATTCAATAGAAAAACCGAACCTACACGAGTATCTTAATTTCTTTCTTTTCAGGACAATTATGGTTAGAGTATCCTTGTTTGCTGCTTGAATACTTACCGACTACAAGGCAGAGCGAAAATGATATTTATATTAATAAGACTCCCTTACCACCCAAACCCACTAGTTTCTAAGCTTGCTTCCTCTTCCATTCCTGGCAATCCTCCGAGGCGCCTGAAAAGAAGATGGCCTCGTGACCTTATATTGTAAACTGTTTTTAGAGTTCTACTACTGGGTAGTTTCTCTACATCCTGTATCATATCATTATGTCATTGTGATCAAATTTACTTGTTGTATTTTTTATACAGTTGTAAATATCAATAAATAAATAAAATATTAATAGGATGAGAAAATTTAGTATTGATAATTGATTTTGTATTTTTGTAAATTCATAATACATCAGATTCTTAACATCATCGCACGCACATCACGTCTCCAAGTAAAACAGTTACTAAGACAATAAAATTTTTACATTATATCTAATTTTTTTGAAATCTAAGTAAACGTTTCCTACAAACGGATCCCTAAAATGCTAATAAACACTAAACTGATGGGTAAAAGTTCAAGGGATAAACCGAAACGTAGATAAGAGGATTAGCTGATTGGGTTTTAGTAATGGTCAGTGGACAAATGTATGTATATAGTAATTTGAAGTGTCGGCATCGAACCATCAGGTCAGCTAGTATTTTTTTCATTTATCGTTTATATATAATAAGTTTTCACGTAATTGTAATCCACATTTTATTTTATAGAATAATTTATAAATGAACTTTCTATATTTTTGTGTATTAAACATTCAAGATATCGTTGTTTTAACGCACAAATATGATACGTATAATAGCTTATTACAAATTACATATATATTTCAAGTATAAGTCATTTATTTAACGTAACATAAGTTGCGAATTTCCGAACAAGGTGATTTGAATCAATTTAAATAGGCGCTCGAAGTTCAAATGAACAAAAATGGAGTCGATATAGAATAATCACCAAAATTAGAATACACAATTTTTAAAGATGTTGTTATTAAAACATTTCGGTAAAAATTCCATATTTAGAGTACAATGAAAATACCTTATACAAATTCTTTTGTCTTCCCCTCTTTCTAGTCATATCTAATGTATTAAATTCATCAACTACCCCAGGTGAGAATCGAGCCCACAACGTTCTGAATCGAAGGATCTTAGATCTACGCGCCTAACCACACGGCTATCACGTCTCCAAGTAAAATAGTTACTAAAATAATAAAACGTGGTATAGCATTAAAGAAAAACATACAAAATAAATTATTATTCAATTATAATATGATATTTCCTTTTCATATGAATATGAAATAGTAGTCATCCAAACAATATCGACTATAGAGAGGGAATATTTAATAAGACATGATATAATCATAAACCTATGTCTTGAAAAGAAAAATTTGAGAAGGAAAAGAAAATCCACTTAAGAATCAAACGTAAATAAAAAAAAATCAGCTTTAATCTATGAAGTCAGATTATGTCTAAATAAAGAATTTTAAATAATAATATCAGTGCTTTGAGTGTGCTATATTTATTTGTATATGGATATAAATAATAAGAAAGGCTTAGCGAAACAGGAAGTTTGATGCGGATACCACCAATCGTTTCGTGAGTGATGTCCCTTTAAAACCAAATCAGATATCCTCCCATCTACGTTTCGGTCGATCCATAGGTTCAGAATTTATTAACATTTTAGGGATGTCTTAAGTCCCACTATGTTACGCACTCATCATCCTTGCCGCAATGCTATATCATAAACTATATGTACCGGGTATAGGAATTGAGGTAATTCAGCCTACAGTAAGAGTAGCCTTCTAAAGTCTCTAATTAAATCACCCTTTTTTGGTCTGAACATCTTAAGTAATACTTTATGTGCAAAGTGCGTTTTTCTTCTCCTAGTTTTCAAAATTCTAACATTTAATTTTTTGGACATAATGCGTGAGCAAAGCAATTTCTAAATTGAAAAACAGTTGCATTGCATAAATTGCAGAATAGTTTTTAGACAGGAGTGAGAGCTATAGCTGTAACGTTTGATGAATAAGATCCAGAAGTTGAGTTATGTAAACCAATAAACGCTGTATAAATTGTATTCAAAAATAAAAATAACAAACATGAGACAGTCAAGAAATATAATGGTTTTAATTTCATCAGAACACAATATCCTATTGGGGCGGGAAGGCCAAACTTAATAAATATTTGTAGTATACTAACATAACGAATTAAATTATCCAGAACTTGTTTTTTGCAATCTATACTTTTCTATTGGGCATAATTAGCACAGTAAGTTAATGGTTACAAGTAATAAGGCTTTGAATAAAACATGAAATATAACTTTCTACAGTTTTGCTTCAGGATAGCTGGAGCATAAAAAAAAATAAAAACTATATGCCATACACAAAATTTGTAAAATAAATTAATAAAATAACTTTAACCATATTTCATAAAAAGGTTGCCCCTATAAATATTCACGACTCCTTTTCTATTCTCTATAAATTTAGCCTTTTTTATTAATTTTCACATGATCATAAGCATGTGGTCTATCTTTTAAGAGTATTTTTTGATTTTCTAGCCTTCTCCAGGGCAGCTAAATACGAAATTGAATTCACAATGGAACGGGATTGTATTTGATGGCGTGTCCCTCAAGAAAATTTAAATATTTGTGTGCAAAAGATTCATAAAATCGAACAAACGTAAAAAAACAAAATCGTATTGGAATTCAATTTCTATAGTATCTCAGGTTGAAAATGGGTGTTTACAAAAAAAAAATTGAACTATTCTTCTCAACATTTATACAAGTTTGTTGAAGTGCTGAATCCAAATTTTAGATTAGCCATATCCCAAGCCGCCAGGTTAGAACTTAAAATTTTTCCACAAAATGCGTATATATTTAATTTTTAGCGAATCTAAGAACCACTAGGGCGCTCTTAATAAAGGTCACTTTTCTTTTATCAGAAAAAAACTCAATCTTAAACATTCTAGGCATGCCTGGAATTTGTAAAATTGTAAGTTTCAAGTAAGTTAATGCCAAATGAAATAGTCATAACGGCAAACTTAAATTAAGGGACCCCGCGAATTGATATACCACAAACGAGTGTTATTCGACCTAGCAAAAATAAAACTGAAATTCCAAAAATTATACGTTAGGTAGGAGAACAATTATTGAGAGACTCCACGTATTTTTTTTTAAATTATTAATATATTGGTTCCTATAGGAATCCTTAATTTCTTAATTATACGAATCAAAGTTTATTTTCAAAACTGAATTTGAGTCTGCGTCATAGAAGACAGCTCAACGCGGAGTGCAAGATATGATGACACGATTACATAAATGATGAATGTGGAGACGATTACACATATTACTGTTGGCTAAGATTTCTCCTATATCACTCAAAGTAGTAGCTACGCAAAGATATATCCTGAAAATTAAATATTGCCATCCCGTTTTATAGAATACGAATATATTATCTAGTTACACCCGTATAATCCAACACGAAGATAACATCTACTTATACCCTCATAATAGCATACGAATATATCAATCACTTGTAAAAAAAAAAAAGCTAGTAGAGTGATTCTTTCCACTCTTTGGAAGTCCCCCGTTTATCATGGTACGATTGTAAACCCACCATCAACGGACACTGTAAACCTTTCTTAATATGCCATGGAGCAAAACAAGATTAATTGTAATGTATTTACATATGTGGTATAT